>NC_142931.1:25077380-25122380 GCF_046866305.1 Octopus bimaculoides | reverse complement strand
GAGGAGGATCTCAGTAATAACAGTGTAGCAAAACGGCGGTGCATCAGCACGGCCGCAGCTTTGAGCTGAAACTACAGCAAAAAAAAGATATATATATATATATATATATATATATATATATATATATATATATATATATATATATATATATATATATATATATATATATATATATATATATATATATATATATATATATATATATATATATATATATATATATATATATATATATATATATATATATATATATATATATATATATATATATATATATATATATATATATATATATATATATATATATATATATATATATATATATATATATATATATATATATATATATATATATATATATATATATATATATATATATATATATATATATATATATATATATATATATATATATATATATATATATATATATATATATATATATATATATATATATATATATATATATATATATATATATATATATATATATATATATATATATATATATATATATATATATATATATATATATATATATATATATATATATATATATATATATATATATATATATATATATATATATATATATATATATATATATATATATATAGGCGCAGGAGTGGCTGTGTGATAAGTAACTTGCTTACCCACCACATGTTTAAGTGACAAACTTCTCGACATTCCTCTGGAATAGGACGCCGATCCGTTGCAGCATTCAAGACCAGCAATATTGAGGGGAGGGGCAAGTCAGTTACATCGCACTCAGTACTTGACTTGTACTTTATTTTATCCATCCTAAACGGACGAAAGGCGAAGTTGACTTCTGAACTCAGAACGTAAAGAGCCAGAAGAAATACCACGAAGCATTTTGCATTATTTCTTTATTGCCTACAGGGGACAGACAAAGGGATAAAGTCGATTACATCTACCCCAGTGCGTAACTGGTACTTATTTAATCGACCTCGAAAGGCAAAGTCGACCTCGGCGGAATTTGAACTCAGAATGTAACGGCAGACGAAATACCGCTGGGCATTTCGCCCGGCGTGCTAACGATTCTGCCAACTCGGCACCCTGCCTTTGTGTTATTTATATCCGTGACATAAATATAAACATCTCACAATCTCAAGTTCAAATTTTCTAAAGATTTTTAGAGAGCTACAACAGACTGTATCGATAAGTTATCGAAGAGTCACGGAATCATCGGTTGTCTCTTGTGTCCACGACCAAGACATGAATTTATTTTCAGCAGAAGAAATTTACTGTTGATAGAACATATAGGAATATTTATTGATATTCTATTAGTATAAGGTGGCAAAAGTAACAGAACCATTAGCATGTCGGAAAAAAATGCTTAGCGGAATTTCATTTGTTTTTATGTTGTCAGTTTTAATTCCGCCGAGGTCAACTTTACCTTTCATACTTCGGTATCGATAAAATAAGTACCAGTTGAACACTGGGGTCGATGTAATCGAGTTAATCATTCTATTAAATTGTACCAAAATTTGAAACCAATATTCTATTAGTATAACTAGTACTTATCGACATTTTGTAAGTGATTCACTTCGGCTCGCTAATTTGATGACGTCAGCGATCTTCATTTAATCGTACTCTATTATGGTATATTATGAAATCCAGGTCTCCACTATACGAGCATGATTCTACGAGTGTTTACATCAGCTTCAAATATTTGATTCAAACTCATTCGCGAATAGCATTTGAAGACGAGAGTAATGGACTCTACCAAGCTGATTTGCTTAATATAAGCTATATTCTGTTGTACTATAAACATACAATGATAATAAATTTAATTCAATTGAATACTGTGGTTATATTTCCAATGAGATATTGGGCTTGTTTGTATAAATGTTCCTGCTTCATGGATATGTATGAAAACAATATTATAAAGCAACAGAGAAGCATCGAATCGTTTCCTGAATAATTTATTGATGTTTGGGTATTTACAAATGTTCCAACAAATATTCATTTCATGCTTGGAGTGATAATCTTGATGCTTGATCTTCCAATTCAATACCGCGTTGCTTATGCGTATTTCATAAACAAATACAATTTATTCAAGACCAGCAAGGACAAATTTTAATAACCGACGCTTTCTTACTATGTATTTGGGCTCAAGTAATAAAGAATTAAAAGTTCCCAAGAAATTTCAAGCAAATGTGTCATGAAATCAATCTCAAAAAATATCTTTGTTTCGTGTGCTATTTATCAGTCAATTCACTGGGACAAAGCAATGTTTTAACGGGTTAAAATTTCTAATGTACAATGTTTGAATGTCTTTTCGTGTGTAGTCTGTAAAAACTACCGACAAAAGCGGCAAATGTTGTGATGCCAATTTGATAATAAAAGGCTCAATATGGTCTCATAGGACCTAAGTACCTACTTGCTTCTTGCATTTCTCTGTATCTCTGTGAAATGCTTAATTCTATTTTATCTAATTGTCATAAATAGGTTAATAATCTTTCTCGAATATCTGCCTCTAAAGTTATCGTAAGAGACAGTTAGCTCTCATGCAGCATGATTCCATAAACCAAAACTGAATACTGACTCTACAATATGCCCATGGCACGTGAAAACTATAAATGATTTCATCCCGAAGCTAGTTCTTTCCCTTCTTAAATACACACACACAAAAAATCAAACTCTAGGTACTGAATAGTTTTTTCATATGAATTGCACGCGAAACTTTCGGTGCAATTGATATGTTAAGTTCGCTCATAAATTTATAGCAGCCTGATAATAGATTGTTGTTGCTGATGATGATGCTGAGACTAAAGCGTTCCAGCCATGACCATTCCGTCTTCGCTTCAAAACAGAAAGGTGCGACTTAAGGGAGATTTGATTCCTTTTCAAGTGATGGTATACTGTTTTTACCGTGGTCTAATTCTTAATTCATTACAGTCAAACAGACTCTGTGACTAGACCGAGGAAGCAAACCACGTGATCAGCTTTAATCTCCAAATTATCATCAAGCAGGAAATCGAAATAATAATAACCTTGTAAATGCAGTGAAGGTCAGATGCGGTAACCCAACCGACCTCTTGAATGATATCTAGCCAAGTCTCACTGCTTATGGGTGCCTGTAATGAGACAAAGGCTAGGGGTGTCAACCCCAACGGTAAACCGGCTTAGCAGAGAACTCGGGAACCCCGTCCCTGTTCATCCTGATGAGTGTAAGAAGATTCAAAGAATGGCCATATGTGTGAAGTGTGAATCTGTGAATGTGTGAGTGCTGCTTGTGTGTGTGTTGAGTATGTGTTCATGGTAGTTGCGTCTCTGACCCCCGACCATCATTCATATCGACAGGAATATCTATTTATTCATTTTACATTCCGAGCTCAAATTCCTTCCACAAAGGTGGCGACTTCACCTTTTTGCTAACCAGAAAGTTTATGAAATAATTATTCACTAATTAGATCGATGAAACTCTTTTCCTCCTGCTAATGTCCCAATCAATAATAATAGTTCTGTAAAATGTCGGTCTAGGATTTATAATTGAACGTATTATTTAGAAGCTTAGAATTTGTATTCAATTCGAGTAAATGTTTGTATAGTTTTTTAATCTTAGGAGAGTCGATAAAAGCTTTTATATTCATTTCCTGCATTTTCTAGAGAAGGTGTGTGGCTGATATGCTCTCAAAGTATGATAATGGTGCATATTTTATCATTGCTGCGGGAAAATAAAGGCAAAATCGACCCCGGCAAAATTTAAAGTCAGATCGAAAAGGGACATAAAATATCGGAAGATATTTTATGAATCTTTCCGATCTGCCATCCATCATCTGATAAACCAGTAAAAACGAATATTTTGAAATAAAAAGCCAGGCCGCCATATCTGTTGTGTAAAGTTTAGGGATCATTGCTAAGGTATTTAATTTGCTCTTTGTGATGTTTGATTTATTAGCCATAACAGAACGAAGTAATCCAACAACTTGCGCTCTTTCGTTTTATCAATTCGATTTTTAAGAATTAAATTTGAATAATACAGCAGTCATATCTGTTGCGCTTGGCATCTTTTCTTATCAGGTTTTTCTACGCAGTGGAGGTATTTGTACAAAATCTCTTACGCTTGCTAAATATGTAAGAAAAAAGATTTAATAGACTGACGCACGATTGTTTGCAAATAGGTTTTATTTCTCATTTAACGCGTATTCAGGGAATGTTTCTGCGATAGGCAGCAACTCTTTCAAGATTAGATTTATCTTTCATCTACTAAGCTCGGCTCAGGTGTACGCTTGAGCGCTCTAGGTATCACATTTACTTTGCATTATTTATTATTCTTGCAGTTTAGGTAATCTGTAGCAAATCAAGCCTAATCTTATATTTAGAAATTACAATTGTTCGGCTATTTGCAAATAACGAATCTAGCATGCAAAAAATGGTATTCCTATCGCTTCTTATATCTGGTACTGCAAAGCTAGACCCAAACTAACCGCTGGAATTTAGGAAAATTAGTCAACATGTTGAATTGCTGTATTCACAGTTATCTTGTTTCTACTGAGATGTTATTAGTTTATTCCATTGATATTGTCAATCGATTTTGACTAATAGAACATTACGATACAACACCGATATTCCAAGCACAACGTTAACAAATGAATCCAATGAAATCATATTATACACATACCAGAAAAAAGTATTTCCTTTCCTGATTTCTTTCTGAATAATATGTTCCGCAGAAATTGTCTTAATCTCATTTATTTGTTGCCCTGAATTAAGCCTGTTGTTACGATCTATCAAATTGTGAATTGTTTGCAGCAAAGAAATATTGTCTGCAACGCCATATATGTAAATGATATTAGTGAACGGAATAAATGTTTAGAATATGCATATTTTTATGGCTCTGTGCATGAAGCAATAAAGTGATAATTATTTATTGCATTGTGCTTTGTTTATAAAGGCTGAATCGTGGGTAGAGTCAGTCTTAAGCTCTCCATATCAAGTTGCCTTGTTCTTGTCTATTGGCACTATTTCTCAATGTAAAGATATCAATAAACAATTCATCTCCAGTATATTTAACACATATAATTTTTGTATGTGTGTCGATTTGGTAATGTCTGTATTGATTCCATGTAGGTAACAGATGCAATGAAGTTGAATTTTGAAATGTAAAGAAATATTTCTTAAGTTCCAACAAATTTTTCATTATCTCTAGTTTTATAATATGAAGTGGATGAGAGCTAAATCTTCTCTTGGATAGATTACTAGTCTATCACTGATAATATTCTCTTATGATTTGTTATTTGTTTTTGACAGCTAAGCTGAGGGAATGTATGATTAAATGCATTGCTCGAAAATATACAAAAATACTGTTGCGTCGCAAGTTTGAAATCATAATCTATACATTTATAGTTCCATTCGTCTATAAAGTAATTGATGTTTGGAAAAGAAAGTAAAGTAAGTCCCCCTAGATATTAATGTCTTTGGCTCCCAGAACTCATAGGGACAGTGAACTGGTTTCCAGGGCGTACAAGCAACCGAGATCACAACATTCCCCCTAAACAGGACGCTAGACCATCCCAGGCTACTCGTTTACAACTGACTGAACTGGAATAATGAGAAATGAAGTGTTTTGCTTAAGAACACAATGGAAACCAATATCTTGCGATCGTGAATGCAGCACCCTAACCGTTAGGCCACGCACTTTCGCTGAAGTTTGGAACCAAGGTTATAATGAAATACCAACAATGAAATTATAAAAAGTTGAGATTTAAAACGTGATTTCGGTTAAGATGATAATGGGATGATGATGATAATAATAATAAATGTCATAGAGTGAAATGTTGTTACTGTTGTTCTATACAAATGATGAGGATTGGGGTGAAGATAATGTGAATTGCAGAGACAAAGAAATTAATGTCAGTGTTGTGGGGAGATGTTAGTGAGGATCTTTTATCGTTTACTCGTTGAAGGGTTTTAGTCGAATATATCGAAACCAGTACTTGTGGTGGGGGGGTTATGTTTGGTACTTAGTCTATCGTTATCTCTTGCTAAACCACTAAGTTATGAGGACGTAAACTTTCTAACACCGGTTGTCAAGCGGTGGGAACAACATAGACAAAAGCACAGTCACACACATACATGTATGGGTTTATGAATGTATACATTTATGTGTGTGTGTGTGTGTGTGTGAATATATATATATATAAACACAATGGGATTCCACACAGTTTCCGTCCATCAAATTCACTCACTAAGGTAGTGATCGGCCCGGGGCTATAGTAGAAAACATTTGCTCAAAGTGCCATACACAAGTCTTAAAGTTAAGGTTGAGATCCTTAATTTTTAAGCCTTTTTTTTTTTGTCTCCTCCAAAATAGTGAAAGGAATGCGGCTGGCGTTCAATTAAAATATTTGTCGACCGATGTCCGCAAGAAAAACATGGGTAGTGACAGATGACATTACACCCTTTAGAAGTGACGTTCATCTGTGAAGAAAAGCCGCAAAAATATCTTGGAATGGTATGCAGTTAAGAGGTTTCCTTGATAATAGTGTGGTTCCGGGGTGGATTTTATTGCACTGTGCCCTGCAATGTCTTCTACCATAGCCTTCAAGTCGAAGTGAAATTGGACCGACGGAAACTGTGAGAAAGGATGTCACACGGCCAGTAAATACTCTTGGCTGGTATATCTAACGTATAACTTGGTTTAACACCACTACCTGATCCTTGCTGCTTTTAACATTATGTTTCACAAACATTCGAACCAGGTTTTCTATTTAAGAATAATTTATGGGTTGTAGTTTCTTCTTCACCAGTCAAGGAGACCCAGGAAAAATGCTGAATTCCACCAGCCTTAATAAGTGCTAAACATAAGCTGAGAAACAGCGACAGTACTTTAAAATGACGAATGGTTCCGTGATGTGAATGCTATAGCAAAGTACGAAAAATTACCCACGATAGACTGAAGTCTGATTTAGAAGATTATTGTCTCTTATCTAATTCCAGCTATAAAAGAAAAATGAGAATTAAGCACTGGTCTAGTGAAAAAGTGAAGGTAATGAAGTATTTATAAGAAGTGAGGAAATAAAACTAAGTTATGTTTGTGCTCTTTCTCAAAAATTTTAATGGCGTAACTGATCTGCTATAGCTAGAGTTGGGAACCGAAATTGGAGTGGAGTCAATTATAATGGCCCTGTATCAAATGGTTGTTCCAATTAAAGAAACACAATGTATCACATATAAATCTCTAGTTGGAATGGAATTCTGTTATATTCATGTTTTATTCGTAAGTTCATAAAAAGACGTAAATGAACTTAATTTCTGCAACATGAAATCGAAATTGCTTCGCATAATCAAGACATTGGATGTTTTAGCTCTGTTCGATAGAATACACATCCTACATATAAAATATTGATTTCCTTCAGCAATAACTCTTCAATATTATGGTGCGAAAAGAAATCTCATTATATGAAGTTCATGCCTTTCTTTCGACCATTACTGACCATTACGAGTAAAATGAAACGACGTCATTATTAACCTGTGACCATTTGTTTTGAAAAATAGAAAGCGCAATAAGACGGCGAACTTGGCAGAAACGTTAGCACACCGGGTGAAATGCTTAGTGTTATTTCGTCCGTCTTTACGTTCTGAGTTCAAATTCTGCCGAGGTCGACTTTGCCTTTTATTCTTTCGGAGTCGATATAATCGACTTACACTTTCTCCCGAAATTACTGGCCTTGTGCCAAAATATGAAATTAATGTTTTAGAAACCCTTGCCGAGAATTATAGTATATTACGTGATGGTTGCTGATTCTAGTGACTTTGTCTTTGAATCGCTTATACTTCTCCCTCTTCATTTGGTTAGATGGGATAGTCATTAGAGGGCATCCCCTTAACCGTTGCAAGATGATTTAGCAGACACTTATTGCAGAATCTTAAAAGTAATACCAACGAGAGAGCCTCTATGTGGTTGCTCTACAAGCTAGAAATAGCAACCAAATCACATTTTATCATTCTAAATAAAATGACACAATACATAATGTAGTTCTTGATATATTTCTAAAGAGACAAGTTTGTCATGATTGAAACGCTTTTGGTCATAAACTGATCAAAGTTGACTCGGCCCTAAAAAAAAATTAAAAAAACATCACCATCAACAGAATTTTTGAGAAACTCTAGGTGTCCACCGAATATGTAGCATAAGTGAAACGAAATGGCTCGAAATCACATTCTGCGATGTTTTCACGGTCAGTATTCTAGTTGTGCTTTCTTTTTATTTTTTTTTTTTGTTTTCCTACTCTAGGCACAAGGCTCGAAATTTTGGGGGAGGGTGTCCAGTCGATTAGATCAACCGCAGTACACAACTGGTACTTAATTTATCGACCCAGAAAGGATGAAAGGCAAAGTCTGCCAGCTCGCCGCCCTAAGGGTTTCTAAAATATCATCAACCAAACAGGGAGCCTTCTTACGGTCGCTCGAGCTGCAAGAAATAGCAGCCAAATACCCCTCGTCTCCCACTATACTGTCTTAAAGGAAAAGATTTATTGGTTAACTTACTCCTAAATGCTTTATACTTAAAAATGAAGATGAATGCTTTTGATCGTTGGTCTGAATAATAACAGCCGACTGGAACTAAGTAACATCAACAATATTAGTGATATCTCAAAATGCAGAACACTTACCAGAATATGGGTATGAACTTCATCGATTCTCATTTCTGTTCTTTGTAAATCTGAAATATTCTGCTAATAATTCAATATTAGAGTCCTGTTTCCTATCATTCTGTACAACCACCCAAGATGTAATCTCATTTCTAAAATACAGTAATATTCCAATTGCTTTTTCTTTTGTGTGTGTGTGTGTGTGTGTGTGTGTGTGTGTGTGTGTGTGTGTGTGTGTGTGTGTGTGTGTGTGTGTGTGTGTGTGTGTGCCTTTGTTTTTAATCCACCGCCTTACTACAGTTATACTACATCTAAACGTGGAGGCGCAATGACCAAGTGGTTAGGGTAGCGGACTCGCAGTCATAGGATCGCGGTTTCGATTCCCAGATCGGGCGTTGTGAGTGTTTATTGAGCGAAAACACCTAAAGTTCCACAAGGCTCCGGCAGGGGATGGTGGCGAACCCTGCTATACTCTTTTACCACAACTTTCTCTTACTTCCTTTTTCTGTTGTGCCTGTAATTCAAAGGGTCAGCCTTGTCCCGCTGAATCTTCCCGAGAACTACGTTAAGGGTACACGTGTCTGTGGAGTGCTCAGCCACTTGCACGTTAATTTCACGAGCAGGCTGTTCCGTTGATCGGATCAACTGGAACCCTCGACGTCGTAAGCGACGGAGTGCCAACAACTACATTTAAATAAATTTATGATGTTCCTTGTAAAACATTTTTAAACACTCAGTAAATTACCCCACAAAAGCAGCAGGGATTTATAATTATAAAGTGTATGGTTTGTGCAGAACCAGTCCTACTCGTCCTTCAAACTTGTATTGGTCTTGTGCAAGAGACCTTTGCCCTTTAACGTAAAGGAGGGAGGTATACACAGATTTGTCCGATCAAACTTAACCAATATCTGGCATCCCCTGCAGCTCCATAGATGCTGCGAACGTGCTGGTTTCAAATTTTGGCACAAAGCTAGCAATTTCGGAGATGGCGTAAGTCCTTTACATCGGTTCCAGTGTCCAACTGGTACTTATTTTATCGAAATGGTGAAAAGCAAAGTCGGCCTCAGCGGCATTTGAACTCAGAGCGTAAAGACGGACAAAATGCTGCGAAATATTGAAAAAAAAAAAAAATTGCAGTTTTTAAAGTAGCTTCATAATTCAATCTCTGGAGTTCAACTGAGGCTACACACATCCAGTATCAAGTTATCTGCTGTACCTTGGTTGTTTCCAGAAGCAAGTGCTTGGGGCTAGGCTTTTGCTTCTGGAAACTGCCAAGGCACAGCAGAAGTGGTTAAGTTACTGTTTCTGCAACACCGTCGACCAGCGACGTAAAATGACCAACCAACAAAGTGAATTAGCAGATTCGTTCAGCGTCGGATAAAATACTTCGTGGTATTTGCTCCTACTCTACGCACACTGAGTTCGAATTCCGCTGAGGTCAACTTTTCCTTTCATTCTTTCGGGGTGAGTAAAATAAAATAGCAGTGTGAAGTAATAAGAACGTCGGACGGGATGCATTTCTGTATTTGTTCCAGCTTTTTGCATTCTGAGTTCGAAACTATCATGGCCTACATGGTTAGTGGACTTAATCCGTTGCTCGGTTCGACACAACCACATGACATGTTGAGTACTTTATCGGCATCCATTTTGTTTCAAGCATTCGGGACCAGGTTTCCAGTTTGAAGATACTTTCTTCCTTCAGTCCCCCTCCACTATCAGTCCCCCTCCACTATCAGTCTCGGAATAAGATAACAAAACATATTACATTTCTGGAGATCTGAATCCTCTTTTCTGCAAAAAAATCAGGTTTTGCAGTAACATTTTACCCAGTATCTACCCATATTAATTCAGTATTTACCTGTCTTACTATTCCTTTCTAGTAATGCAGCGAGCTGGCAGAGGTCATCTTCGCCTTTCATCTTTTCGGGATCGATGAAATAAGTACCCCTCGAGTCCATGGGTCAATGAAATCGACTAGCACTCTCCCCCAAAACTGCTGGCTTTGTACTCGTTGAAAGATTTGTTCATTTGCATGGAGAACAATGGTTTGGCAAATTCTATAAAGCATTGGAAAAAGTACCTTGCTGTATTTTTCCAGCCCCTTACATCCTGAATTCAAATACCACCAGCACCATTAAGGTGCTTGAGATGATGGTATTTACAAATATCTAACTTTCAAATTAGTGGAGGCACATGGCCTAGTGATTAGAGCAGCGGACTCGCGGTCGAGAGATCGCGGGTTCAAATCTCAGACCGGGCAATGCGTGTGTTTATGAGCGAAACACCACACGCTTTCTTCCTGCATCAAGCAGCTCACCTGCGACGGACCGGCGTCCCGTCCAGATGGGGAACCTACACGCCAATGAAACCGGGAAACCGGCCTTTATGAACCAGACATGTTTCGAGATGGAACAAACAACAACGGCAGAAACGTTAGCCCACGGGCGAAATGTTTAACGATATTTCGTCTGCCGTTACGTTCTGAGTTCAAATTCCGCCGAGGTCGACTTTGCCTTTCATCCTTTCAGGGTTGATAAATTAAGTACCAGTTGTGTACTGGGGTCGATGTAATCGACTTAATCCGTTTGTCTGTCTTTGTTTGTCCCCTCTATGTTTAGTCCCTTGTGAGCAATAAAGAAATAAGAAACGTTAGCACGCCGAACGAAATGCTGAGCGGTATTTCGTCCGTCGCTATGTTCTGAGTTCAAATCCTGCCGCAGTCGACTTTGCATTTCATCATTTCGGGGTCGATAAATTAAATACCAGTTGCATACTGGGGTTGATTAAATCGACTGGCCCCCTCCCCCAAAATATCAGGCCTTGTGTCTATTGTAGAAAGGATTATTATTCAACTGTAGACAGAGCTATGTATTGTCAGAATCGTCAGAACATAGGAAAATTACCTCCCATATTTGTTCCGGTTTTTTTATTTTCTGAGTTCAAATCCTACCGAGGTCGATAAAATAAAGTACCAATCAAGTACTGAAATCGATGACATCCACTAACCCTCAGTCTTTAAAATATGTGTCCTTATGCCTAATTGGAAGCCATTATTCAACTATAGACACTCTAAATTGGCGAACCGAGTCAGTACAGCAACGAATCGAATATCTTGCGGTATTTATTTCGTCTCTAAGTGCTCGGAGTCCAAATCCCACCCAGGTCAACTTTGCCTTTCACTGCTTCTAAGGTCGATAAATAAACTATCACATAAGGAGAATCAATTCATTCTCTCCCCTCTTTCCCTTTCCTTCTTCCCCTTTTCCTCTTCCCCTCCCCTTCTCCCCCCTTTTTCTGAATCACTTTTATTGCACCGTGGAGAGAATCGAAGGCGACCACTCCCGCAGTCCCTGTCTGTAGAAATGGAGAAAGTTGGAGAGAACGGGTATGAACCACTTCTCATATATACACTAATAGAATTGTCTAAGGACAGACGAATGTGCAGCACAGCTTAGAATAGAAATCAAGCAAATAGAGCCTCCATACGGTCTGTCAGCTTGCTAAAAATAGCAACTAAATCTCCTACTAATTACCCCTATCATCCTAAAAGAAGAACAAGGTTTATAATAACAAATAAACGTTCTTACTATATATATTACTGTATACACACACACACACACACACACACACACACACACAAACACGCACGCACGCACTCACCCACCCACACACACAAACACACACACACACACAAACACACACACACATGTATATATGTATGATATGGATATGTGTGCGTCCGTGTGTATATAATCACAGAGACACATGTCTATATGTGTATGTCTGTGTGTGCGTGCGTGTATGTTAATGTATGTATGCATGTGTATATGCATGCATGAATGTATTTCACTGTAATATTGCATGCATATGCAATTCTAAACCTGTTGCTGTACGGCAAAATGTTTTCATATTTATGCATGAATTTATATAAATATGCGTGGGCGTTGCGTTGCACATATGCTAAATCAATTATGCAGCTATGTGGACGGACAGCCTAAAACACATGTATGCGTATGTCTATACACATAATAACACACGCACACACACATACAGACACTCGCACGCACACACACATACACACACGAATAAGGAAATACATAGGATAGTGACGTGTGTGTGTGTGTGTGTGTGTGTACGCGCGCGTGTGTGTGTGCGTGTGTGCGTACGTGCGTGCATGCCTGGTTGTGTTTCTACAAGTGTTTCTTTTGTTTTTCATAACTTATTCTTAAATTTGGTAACGTGTGCAAATAATAATAATAATAATAATAATAATAATAATAATAATAATAATAATAATAATAATAATAATAATAATAATACAGAAAAGAAAATGAGAGAATGTTTCACATCCGCCTTGGTCTGTCATCGAAGTAGGTGGGACTAAAAATTTCGATAAGTTTAAATTGAAAAGTACCACAAGAGTTTCTGATTGGTTGATTCAATGACAGGCTGCTATAAACGGTTCCTGGTGTTTGCTTTAATTGAAGAACTTGCAAGAATCGAAGACAAAGCATCCCACGAAAAAAAAAAGATAAATAAATGAATAAATAAATAATCATAAATCAGTTTTACTCTGAGTTCGACGCACACAAGAAAACAAGCTTAGCTGCATATAGCATCACTTGCAGTAAGAACACTTGCAACAATTGTCAGTAAATCCGGCAGCAGCAGCACCAGCAACAACTACAATATCAGACGCAGCAACAACAGAAACATCAACAACAGCAGCAGCAGCAGCAGCAGTATTCAAGTGGGTGCTAAATTTTCTGGGGTTTTTTTTTTATAAATATAAGAAGCTTCGCCCCGAATTCCATAACGAAAAGTGAGAACCATGAAGTTGATTGCGAGCGGATTCCTATTTTGTTTGTGCTGTTATATGGCATCGGCGTGGATTCCGCGTCTCCATGCCAATAGCTTTTGGCCACTGTCACGTGCTAGCAGCAGAGTAAGTCAATAGTTTTTGTATTCTACTTTCACTTTCGCTATAGCGAGTTGCCGTTATTGTTATTGTTGTTGATGTGTTGTCTTTAGATATCCCGCAGTTACTTTAATTCTTCTAGCTTAAACAGTGGTATCTATTATTGCAATTAAAATCATCATCATCATTATTATCATCCTCCTCATCATCATCATCGTTATTATTATTATTATTATTATTATTATTATTATTATTATTATTATTATTATTATTATTATTATTATTATTAAAGCGGCGAGCTGGCAGAATCGTTAGCACGCTGGACGAAATATTTAGCGATACTTCGCCCGTTGCTACGTTCTGAGTTCAAATTCTGCTACAGTCGACTTTGCCGTTGATCTTTTCGGGGTCGATAAATTAAGCACCAGTGAAACACTGGGGTCGATGTAATTGACTAGTTCCCTCCCCTCAAAATTTCAGGCCGTGTGCCTTTAGTAGAAAGGATTATTATCATTATTAAGGCGGCAAGCTAGCAGACACGTTAGCACGTCGGACAAAATGATTAGCTGCATCTCGTCCGTCTCTACGTTCTGAGTTCAAATTCCGCCGAGGTCGACTTTACCTTTCATCCTGTCATGATCGACGAAATAAGTGCCAGCTGAGCACTGAAGTCAATGTAATCGACAAGCCTTCACCCCTAAAAAATTTCGGGCCTTGTGTTTTTAGTAGAAAGGATTATTATTATTATTATCATTGTTCAGTAGTTTTATTTTTATAACGTGCTTTCACTTCACTACCGAGCGCAGCTCTGTGCGCTTTGGGTATGTGCTGTGGTTTGCTGTGGTGCTCTTATGGTCTATTATTATTATTATTATTATTATTATTATTATTATTATTATTATTATTATCTAGTTTTTCCTTTTATTTCTTCCATTTCTGTTCCCCTTATTTTTTCTTCTTCTTCTCCATCACCATTTCTTGATTTTCTTTCTTCTCTTTCTTTACCGTCTGCTCTCTTTCTTCTTTCCCTCTTCCCTTTCCTCTCTTCTTTTTTTTTTTTGTATTCTTCCATTCATTCTTTTTATTCTCCTTCTTCTCTTACTTCTTCTTCCTTTCCACTTTCTTCATCTCTTTCTTTTTCGTCTTCATTTCCTCTTATTTATCCGACTTAATTTTCTTTTTCATATTTGTCTTCATCTTTTTTTGTCTTCTTTATCTTCTCTTTCTCTTTCGTCTTCATCTCTTTCTTCTTTGTTTATTTGTTGGGTTTTTTTTTCAATAAAGTAGTTCGCATCACAGAATGGAGATACACTCGCCAAACTGTCTGACAAATGATTGCGTTTCCATTAACATTAACACTTCTCGTCATCACTTGTGTCATTAATGCTATTAAGAAAACATAGACATCATACCACATTTGCTTATTCTGTTAAAAGCTTAAACACCAAGCCTATGTAAGAACTATAATAACTATTGTTATTTCGAAAACGCTTTGGATTAGTGGAATCGACAGAGAGTGTTGCATTAAATGAGATAAAAAACGCATGAGCATACAAGACACATCTCAATTTCAGCAGCGCATATGCTGGGCAAAAAAAGTTGTTAGCGCATTAAAGCATGTAATATTTAAAGCGACTTCGCATATAGTACCCAGAATGATGATTTGAGAGGCTGTGGTTTGGGGAAAGTGCATCATATGTCATCAAATCCACTAAATCAAAATAATTTACGCTATTTTGTTGAGTCCCTTTACAGTTCCAGTTCATATCCCACTGAGGTCGACTTTACCGTTCATCCTTCTCAGGATCGATAAAATAAAGTTTAACAAAATAAGGTTTGACAAAACCAAATTTCTATTCTTCAAAATTATTTCATATACATCCTTATTCCCTTTCCAAAAACATCATGAATGTTACACCAGTAATAATTGATTATTCTAAAATATCTACTGTTTCATGTCTATGTAACAAACTGTCATAACGGAAGGAGTGTATGGTGATTCATTATGGTTGTGTATTTAGTTCTGTGACTCACGTTTCTGCGTTCATAAATGAACAATATTAAGTCTAGCTTATATCTTCCCAGATTGTGATAGCATAATCGTGTAGCTAGTCGGTGGGGCACGGGGAGCAGTCCATCTCCGGTGACGCTTTCAAGGAGGGGGGAACTTTTGGGTCTGCTGTATAATCCTGAATAGGAGGCAGATTGGTGGGCGTCAACAGATTCAAGGGCTGCTCCAGGCGGCACCCACTCTAGCTACGACATTGACTAGGTAAAAATACAAGCCAACGCGGAATTCTGCGCGGCCAACGGAGAAATTTCTGCATGGTTGCTCAACTTGTTAGAAATAGCAGCCAAATCTTACTCAAATCAAAATTTGCCGTCTTGAAAGATATTGTATAATGTGGTCCTAGACACATGACTGAATGAAAGATGAGATCGTTACGACTAGAACACGTTCGACCTGAGTTGATCTCGAGCTAAGCATGAGAAAATGAAGTCAACGAAAGAATCCTAGCGTGAGCTCTTGACCGGCCAGAAATAGCTGCCGGATTTCTCTTAGCCGACACCTTATCATTTTGAAAAGACAATAGAATATCTGAAGAGAGGCGAAATGATTGTAATTGAAATGCATTTGATCATAGATTAGTTCTTTTAGGGTTGTCTTGGCGTTAAACAACAGTAACACGGGACAAGTAGAAAGAATCTCTCTTCTACTTATCAATATTACTTAAGAACTATTTCTTTGTTGGCGAAGATTGTGTAAGCAAATGGAGAAGGGGCTATATGTTAGATCCGGATCTCGTGGTAAATAGAAACTGAGGTGTGATTACGAGCAAGGTGGCTAGCCACAGTTAGAAATGGACTGAAAGAAAGTTATTCGTAACAGACCGCATTGAGATGGCGAACATGTGTATCGCCTCTATTATATATTACCGCTTGACCATTGCTCTTTGGCCCGTTTTTGTTTAACCAGATTGGAATTTCTGCTCTTTCGCTGCTTATGGAAGAGTCGGATTCCATTGGTCAGATAGTTCGTCTACAGCCAACACATTTTGCACGGATGGGGTGATAAGCCGTGACTGATCATGAACAGACAAATAGTAAGGCTGCTGCATCTGCGGCGATTCTGGGCGGTGAGTGGTGTAGTCGCCATTTATTGCGCACGTTATTTCACAGTTCGGTTCTTGATGAAGCGACTGTCCTGGATAAAGCGAAGATCAAGAAAGGGAGCCCTGACACCCAGAATGCTGTCAGACTCTCATAGCCCGCTACCAGTTAGGATTTCGACTGATAAAGGGCTTGTGATAGAAAAGATAGACAATAACCTTAGGGAAACTCTTAATGTCGCCAAGGATCAACTGGCTGGTCAATTTCGGAGAAATTTTGGCCCGGATACTACAGGTACAGAAATGTGTGGCCAGGTAGTGCCGCCGGGGAGCATTGCTGGTTCGAGATAAACTCTGCGGGAGCGAAATTGCTTTTAACCTGGACTTTCATGATGTGAGCAGAGCGTTGAAATCATTCTTTACAAATTAGTTCTGTATCTGAGCTAACTTATGGATTCTTATCAAACGGTTGTTGTAGCGTGTAGGACAGATTTATCGACTGAGTGAAAATCATCCCACCACTTTCCCGTTAGTGGGAAAAGCGGGAAATTTTTCTCCGTTTGGTAGTCATATGTGGACTGAAAGGACCAAAAATATTCATTTTATTCTCTAGCAAAGCCATTATCAACTTTTTAAAGTAAAGTGACGTACTCTCCAGTAATCTAACAAGAAGTAGAAAGCATATCCCAAGTAAATGTCTTTACTCTCAGCATGCATCTGTCGGGCAAGGGACACTTGTAAGATGTATGAGGTTCTTAGATTAGTCCTCCTCTAAGGACATCACGGAATTGTGTACACTGTGTAGACTTACCCTTTCATTTTTTTTTTTTTTACACTTGTTCGATTTGAATGTAGACTTTTATTTCGAGTTTAAATACCACCGAGGTCAACTTGGCCTTCAATTTCTCAGGGGTTGATAAAATAAAGCACCAGTCAGGTATTGGAGTTGATTTAATCGACTAATCCCTTCCACGGAATCGCTGGATTTGTGCCTAAATTAGAAATTATTAAAGCGGTGGATAAGCAAAATCATTAGCGATTTCGTGACTTGCAGTATTCTTACTACATTTTACATTTTGAGTTCAAATCCCGCTTAATTAGACTTTGCCTTCCATCCTTCAGGATCGATAAAATAAAACGTCAGTCAAATATTGGGGTCGATTTAATCGAATAATCTTCTTCCTGCAATATTGTTGGCCTTGTGCCTATTCTTGAACTTATTATTCAAGAGCGAAGAATGGCATTATCAGTAGAATAGCTTGCAATATGTAGTTTAATTCCCTTAAGCCTTAAGATCAAATCCGTTTGAGTCCTCCTGGGTCGATAAAAGATGTTCGTATTAAGTAAAAGTGTTCAGATACAGGCCACATTCTTACCCATAAATATTCAGCTTGGTTCCAACATGAAAAATCACTATTAATATTGATGTTCACGTTATTATTCATGTTATTCTTGTTGTTACTGATAAACGAAAGATAATTTGTCTAAAGATTTATGACGCCAATATATTAACAGTTCTTATTTTATCGATCATGATGAAAGCATCAGTCGATATTTGGAGGGGTTTTTTTTCACTTAAAAATAAAAATAAACAACAGAGTAGATAGTGAAAAGCATCTAGTCCGGCCATCTTGTTTCAACCGTCTCATCCACCTTTTCCGGCACAATGTATATAGCTTTAATTAAGAACAAACAATTCGTTTCATAATCACGTAGTTATGGGTTCACTCCCATTTTGCAGCACTACGCGGGAATATTCCACCATAGTTTTGTAGTAAACTCCAAATCTTCCGAATAAAATTGGGTTGAGGAAAGGTTTGGGGAAACCCTTCAGATGCTATCACTTTTTGTGAGGTAGATCTAATCCACCGACTGGATTTAACAGCGCTTCCTGTTTCTTTTATACACTCGATGGGGTCCACACTGTTGCAAGTATTCGAACCAGGTTTCCTGTTTAAGGATCTCTTCTACTTTTGCCCGACCCAAAACTACGAGTCTCAGAAACCCTGAAAATGGTCATAATCCTCTAAGCACAAGAAAAAAAACAGAAAATTTTTCTAACGAAACGTCCATAGTTTATTGAATGGTCTTTGATATTTTATTGTTATTTACAATTTTAACCTCTAATGAACGACAAAGTCAACCCTAAGAGAAAACTAAGATGAGAACCTTGAAACGCCAAAGCGGATTATGGGGCAACGATTGAATATTTGCTGTTTATACATGTCGGTTTCTTATTTGAAGCATCTTGAATTCTTATATTATCGAACAGTGTTTTGTTCTCCCGTTGAAGACCTCGTTTATGTAAGAAGCAAATTCTCTGTGGAGTCGATTTCCACTTTAAGAAATTTCGTTTCTGTTATGCTCTTTAAATGCGCCTAGGAAAGACACGGTGTCAAATATCATATTAAATAAATCTTTTCTTGTAAATTTATGATCTTCTACATATGTGAAAATAACTATATATATATACATATATATATCTACTCGTGTTTTCCTCTTCAACATTTTACATATATATATATATATATATACATATATGTGTGTGTGTATGTATATATAATTTTGTTCGCATTGACGAAAATTTCGTCAACGAAATAGCATTCACACAGTACATCGTTACGATGTCTACTTAAAGCCAGCTGCACTTAGTCAGAGGTACTTAAATTGTCTTGGCTGCGGACACAATACTGTGTCGGTATTGATACGAACGTCCAGCCGTTCAGTTTATGGACCTACACCCTATGAACTCAACAATGATTCTCTTCTAATAGTTAAATAGAAGAGCAGATATGGAGTTTTGACGTGAATGCTCTTCTTAAATAACTTTAGTGATAAAGCAATAGCGATTACAATTGGAAGTTGAAATCGAATTATTTACCCATAGACGTGTTAGGCATAGAGAATGATTCTTTCTTATATAGGTTTGAAGGTTGACTTTTATAAGTTAGGAAAGTGAAATAAAAGATTACTCCGTTTATGATTTTCCCAAAGAGAAAACTAATAAGAATAGAGTAAATTTTTCTCCACTTATATTGCCTATCTTAATTCTTAATCACGAATCGAAACCAAAGTGTCATTGGCAAAGGTTACTTCTATTTGATAGAACGTTAGTTGATTCGGATTATGTGATATGATTGGTTAGTAAAAAGACATTCTATGCTCGAAATAATTAAACGTCGCATAACCTTACGGTCGTGTCATTGGTCTATAACCGGGATTTACATACACAAGAAATTAATTTATCAAAAATTTGTTAGTTCGTCGATAGTTTATGAAACATTTAGCTCATCGTCACGTTACAAAAGTTTCTCAAATGGAGCAAACAAGAAACTTCATTGCGGTTGTTTGGTTTGCTTGAAATAACATCTCCCATGAATAATAACCCTACCGTCTTTAAAAACAAGAAGGACACATAGGATAATGTAATACCCACATAAAAATACGTAATGATCAGGGTTAGAATGTGTTTAATTAAAGGCATGGTCAAGTGGGACCAAAATGGGGATTGAACAACAACAACAACAACAACCACAACAGAAAAATGCATTTGATATTTTCCTTATGTATATGAGTTTCCCTCTATATGTTTATATGATTATCTATCAATGAATTTATCTATTTTTCTATCGATGTATCTGCATGCAAGTATCAAGCATTATTTTTTCCTCCCCCACCTCTTTCTCTCCCTCTTTTTTCTCTTCTCTCTCTTTCTCTCTCTCTCTCTCTCTCTCTTTCTCTCTCTCTCTTTCTCTCTCTCTTTCTCTCTCTCTCGACAATATATCTGTTCCATTCTCAACCAAAACTGTCCGACGAATGGGAACGTGAAACTGAGTAACAGCTTTTGCGATGTTTTTGCAGTTTTATTAATAACGTATATATATATATATATATATATATATATATATATATATATATATATATATATATATATATTGTATATATTGTATATGTATGCATGCATTTTTGCATGTATGCCTGCATGTATGTATGCCTGCATGTATGTATGCCTGCATGTATGTATGCATCTATGTATGCATCTATGTGTATATATATATATATATATATATATATATATATATATATATGGGAGAATGTACGAAAAAACAACAACAGACGAGGACAGGTTATATTTTGTGATATTTTTACAGTTTTATTAATAATGTATATATATATATATATATATATATATATATATATATATATATATATATATATATATATATATATATATATATATTGTATATGTATGTATGCATCAGTACCATACTGATATGGCACTAAGTATCCTCTTCAGTGGAGAACTTAGTTTGTTCGGTGGGGGGGGGGCATAGTCGAGATGGTATGTTTTCTTCTCTTACTCTTGTTTTTTGCAAACATCTTCAAAATGACTTTCTAAAATGAATTTCCATTATGCAGCTGAGGAGTACATTTTCATTGTACATTCTGTGGTGTTCTCACTACATGAATAAATGGAGCTTGTACGAAACGTACGTACTGCTATAACCTATTAAATTTTTGTTGCTTATATTCAAATTTTATTCACCAAATCTCTTGATTTTGTTTTTGGTTTTTATCCTACCAAATTCTGGTGCCTCAAACATTTTAAGTACCACATTTAATCTTTTGATTAAATCTATATTATTATTCATATATATATATATATATATCAGTGTATTGTGTCTTTGTGTCTGTGTTCGTCATTACCATCACCGCTTGACAACTGGTGTTGGTGTGTTTATGTCCCGTAACATAGAAGCTCGGCAAAAGAGACCGATAGAATAAGTGATAGACTTTAAAAAAATAAGACCCGGGGTCGATTTGTTCGACTAAAACCCTTCAAGGCGGTTTCTTCAGCATGGCCGCACTCAAATGAGTGAAACAAGTTAAAGAAGAAAAGAATTACGGGATTTTCTCATTTGAAAGTACCTTTGAAAACGGTTGAGTTTCGTTAGTATTTGTCACATTTCCGTTTGACCAAATGGATGCATTTGAGCTCGCGTTGTCATCATTATTGTTATCATTGTTGTTATTTATTAAACGTCTTTTCTGTTATTCTGCATTTTCTTGCTAAAATGGAATTTCCCCACCTCCTTGACACGGCCAGAATAATCAGGAAAGTATTAGATAGCTGAAAAGAACGAATAGCATGGTACCGTTGGCTGCAGGTAGTAAACCCGCTACGCATGCAAGACTCCAGGAGCTCCAACAAAACCTGTGATAAAGAGATAATAATAATAATAATAATAATAATAATAATAATAATAATAATAATAATATATAACATACAGAAAATTGCACTACTGGGTACTGCACACATTCTACGCAAAACACTTTCAATACAGTAAACATAAGAGCACCACAGCAAACCACAGCACATACCCAAGGCGCACAGAGCTGCGCTCGGTAGTGAAGTGAAAGCACGTTATAAAAATAAAACTACTGAACAATAATAATAATAATAATAATAATAATAATATCAGTAGTAAAACAGTGGGCCGTGTTCACCAAGGAATTCATTTGTGTATCCCCAAAGAACTCACTTGATGAGACACAAGTGAGTTCCTTGGTGAGCACGATCCACTGTTTTAGTACTGATGTTAGAATGTAATTTGGACTCAAGAAGTGTGGAATAATCTACCTAAAAAGAGGCAAGTCCCTAGAAGAGATAGAATTACCGAATAGAGACTTGATTAAACAAATTGAAACGGAAGACTACAAGTACCTTGGTGTACTAGAGTTCAACCAGATAAAGAAAAAGGAAATGAATGAGCAACTGAGGATTGAGTATTTTGCACTCAAAATTGACTGGATCGAATAAAATCCAAGCAATTAATACATGGGCGATAGCATCACTTCGGTATGGAGCGGGAATTGTAAAATGGCAAAAGAGACAAGTGATTAAAATGCACACCAAGACCAGAAAAATGTTGACAGTACACAGAGCCTTCCACCCTAAGAGTGACACCGATAGGTTGTCCTTGTCCAGAAGAAAGGGTGGGAGAGGTTTGATCAGTTGGCAGGACTGTATTAAAGCAGAGGAAAACAGCTCAGAGTGATGTATAAAAAATGCTGTGGAGTCATTATTAAAACATACGAAGAAGGCCAGCGTCATCAAAACTGAAAATTGTGCAATGAAAGAAAAATTTAAACAAGAAATGAACACAAAAGAAGAAAAAGTATGGAAGGAAATAAATGTACGATCAGTTTGCAAGAGATGTGAACGCGAAGACAGATACAGATGACCGGCGGCTATGGATGAGGAGGAGTGACCTGGAGATAGCGATAGAAGCACTCAAATGCGCAGCTCAAGAACAAGCGTTAAGGACCAACTATGTGAAGTACAGAATAGACAACACTACCGGCAGCGACAAATGCAGAATGTGAGGTGAGAGTGGTGAAACTGCATGGCACATCGTTAGCGAGTGCCCGAAATTGGCACAACGCGAATATAAAAGACGACATGACAATGTGGCAAGAATGAGCCACTGGGAGCTCTGTGGAAATCACGGCCTACAAAGAGCAAAGACGTGGTATGAGTAAACCCCAGAGGGAGTCACCAAGAATGAGAATTGCAAAATCCTGTGGGGTACAATAATCCAGTGCGATCACCTGACCAGACATCGGAAACCGGACATTGTTGTAGTGAATAAACAAAGAAGATGCTTGATAATCGATATGCCCTGGTGACAACAGGATCAATGTGAAAGAAGAAAAAAATAAACAACTATGACGATTTGAAGTGGGAAATACAAATGTTGTGGTCAATGAGGAGAGTAGACGTGATAACAATAGTAATTGGGTCACTTGGAATTATCAGCACTCAACTTACCTACATGGTTCAAAAAGATTGGTGCAAGTGTGAAGGTAGAACACCTACAAAAGTCAGCATTGCTTGGAACTGCAAGAATTCTTCGCAGGGTTCTTGAAGCATGACCAGTAAACAAGTGTCACCTTAGTCTGCTGGCTGAGGACAGCCGATACTTTCCATCATACCCAGCAAAATAAGCTGTGAGTTTTCATATAATAATAATAATAATAATAATAATAATAATAATAATAATAATAATAATAATAATAATAATAAATCTCAAATTTTAAAGCAAACACATAATTTTCTTATGGTTTCTTAAATATTCACTTGAACAAAACTGTACAAATCCAAATATATGGTACCCTAGGCATAACACCTACATGAACTTCTAACTTGTTGTCTCTTGAGGTCTCTGGGTGAGACTTGGATCCAACTTGTACAAATGCAAAACAAAAGTCAAACAGCGCACATCTTAAGGAAAGTATTATCTGTCTGAGGTCCTTGTTGTGACTTGATAGATGACTGAAGACTCATGAGTTTAGATTGGTTTAATCATTGTTCACTTAAGCAAGATATTTAAATCCATAAAAGAGGTCAATGACTTCACATGTAGTCGGTGCTTTGTGTATATGAATTCAGCCAATGAGAGGATGGACAAGAAGTGTAGCATGTACATGGTTACATGGCATATTTGTCATAGGTTTTATGTATATGCATACATTCATAATTTAGATAGATAGATAGATAGATAGATAGATAGACATACATACATACATACATATATACATACATATATACATACATACATACACACACACACACACACACTGTCTCTCTCTCTCTCTCTTATACCAGTATGTGTGCTTTGGAACCTTATTATCTTCAGTACTTACATAAATCTATGCAATTACATACATACATACATACATACATACATACATACATACATACATACATACATACATACATACATACATACATACATAAGTTAAAGTAGTGAAGAAAGGCAAGCAATTGGACAATCCAGAACAAAGGACATTTAATTTCATTTAATTCAATCTAAAATTTAGTTCCATAACGAATGGTAAAAATAGTATAAAATAGTAACGATAGTCTCTGGCAGCTGTTTCTGGAATATTCCAGCTATTGGAGCAGCCTCCTGGAGAAAATGAACCACAACAAATATCATTAATGAAGAACATTTTTCCACTGTCTAACCTATATTTCTCTGATGACGGTATACCCAACTTACAGAGTCATCACTCGATACGATGCTCCAATAACTGGGAAACCCCAGAAACAGATGTCAGAGACTATCTTTTCTATTTTGTATTATTTTTACCATTCGCTATATAGATAAATTTTAGATTGAATTAAATGTAATTAGATGTCTTTGTTCTACATTGCCTAATTGTTAGCCTTTCCTCACTACTTTAGACTCAAAGGGATGCCACCTCTAGCCGTTTTTGAACAAGACAATCACACAACCACAACTTCAACCGCTGTTCTCACTGGGAGTTTGGTGACACAACTATTTGAGCACTCAGAACGCATACCTATTAGTTTGAGTCATCCTGACGAAAACACCTCATATCCTCTTTACATACATACATGCATACATACATACATACATACATGCATACATACATACATGCATACATACATATAGATACATACATATTTACACACACATGTATTTACATACACATGTATATTTACACACACACACACACACACACACACATATATATATATATATATATATATATATATATATATATATATATTTAAACACACACATGTACGTGTGAGTGTGTGTAATTGATTTAAATTCAAAGTTTGATAGGTTTTCATGTCATAATTTTATCAGTAGTATATGAATCAGAATATAATTAACAGTAGAATAATACGCGCGCGCGCGCACACACAGATACACATACACATGCACACTCCTACATATGTATATATGTATGTATGTATGTATGTATGTATGTATGTATGTATTTGATAAATTGTATTTGACTGAGTGGCTAACAATCACTACTGAATATGTATTAAAATATGGTAAAATTTCTTTTGTTCCACTTGAACCATAATATAATATAATTCCTGCCGAAAAGAATCAATACGGACTGGAAAATCTCATTTATTCTGTTCACTGTTTTAGTTTTAGATGCAACAATTGTAAAAAGCTATAGAAATATCGCAAACTTTTTTGTATGCAAGTGACGGGATATTGCGGATTGGTTGTCGAACTAGTGAACTGAGCATAGAAAATAATCGAACCAACGAGGGAACCTATACTTAGTTGCTGTTCCTGTGAGAAATAGCAGCCTTGTAAAAATCTTGGAGTAACATATTCGATAACATAGTCTTAAATATCCCTTCCTCCACCAATAAAACATAGGATGATTACTGCTGGAATTCTTTAGATAGGTTTGTTGGATGTCAGATTTGACCTCGATCTAAAGAACACATAGAAATAATCTATTTGTATTGGTACTTTTTTTAAAGCAACGGTTTAATGCTTGACTAGTTAAAAAAAATTATAACTCACTGGGTTTCATTGCTCAGAGATGCCATTCGCATGAAAAAACAAAAGCTAAGTCAATGTTAATATATCTAATGAAGTGAACATTAAAAATCTAATTAAACATATTTAGTTCAACACATAAATGTATCAGCAACTATCACTGCCTGTGCATATTGATCTTTTCGAATTTTATATCTACTACGTGGTATACGAAGCAATCACTCTTATCTTTCATAAATTTGGCTATTTACTATGCAAGTATGCAAGTACATGAAACAAACGCTAACAGTGCAGGGAGACTATACAGTGATGATCGGCGCCGTCAAAAACCAGTTCATAAAATTTTTAGCTATGAATGAGTTCCTAGGTCGAAGGTAGTTTAATCGAAACTTCATTGATTAAATAAGTATAATAAGTACTAGTCAAATACTTAATCGACAAGCATTTCTTATATTGTGCCTATTTTTAAAATCCACTTACAGCAAATTGTTTCAAATGAATATATCGCCATAATTGCTGCAATAATACTGGTTTCAAATTTTGGCACAAGGCCAGCAATTTCGGGGAAGGGGTAAGTCGATTACATCGACCTCAATGTTCAATTGGGACTTATTTTATCGACTCCGAAAGGATGAAAGGCAAAGTCAATCTCGGCGGAATTTTGAACTCAAAACATGAAGATGGACGAAATACCGCTAAGCATTTGGCCCAGCATCCATATTGGTTTCAAATTTTAGCACAAGGCAAGCAATTTCGGGGAGGGGGTAAATCGATTACATCGACCCCAGTATTCGACTGGTACTTATTTTATCAACCCCGAAATGATGGAAGATAAAGTCGACCTTTGGGGAATTTTCGCTAGGCATTTTGTCCGGCATACAAAACGATTCTACCAGCTCGCTACCTTAATTGCTACAATAATATTAAGACATTTTTGTTAGCGTGGAAATATCAGGCAATATGACGTACGTACAACAATTATGATTTATCTTTTATCAAATTACCCATGGTGGCAAAAGTATTCTTCCAAACTTACCCATCATATGTCGAAAAATGACTTAACTATTGAATTGGAGACGAACGAAAGAGGAAGCTTCAAACATGGTTGTTCGACGTTCTGGAACTAGCAACTAAATTGTGCTTCACTCTTATAGGACAAATGTTGCAAGTTTCACGGTTCACTTTTCGAGAACCACGCTATACCGTTCCTAGTAGCGTTCTCCTCACGTGATTTCCACGAGGCTGCACGAGACTTCCTTTGAGAGTTCTATATACATGTCAGGATACCAAATCAGCAACCCAGTGCAACTATCACATAAATCTCCTTCAAACAACACGCTATCATCTGAGATTAGTTAATCATTAGTTAATATGATTATAAATATAATAGGGCTGGAAAAATACGAGATGGACACGCCTTGAACCCTACGAGCATGGGTTTACTTGATCAAAGATGGCATGGGTTAAACAATAACAATTAAAATAAAACAAATAATCCTTTATACGATAGGTAAAAGGGCAGAAACTCCGAATACTATAATGACAGCTTATTGTTTGTTCTAAATTATAAGATATATATATATATATATATATATATATATATATATATATATATATATATATATATATCCTCAAAGCACTGGGTACTCTAAAACACCGGAAAGTCATAGGCAGGCGAGATAATTCGCCCGTAGTCCCATTCAGGAATGACGGATACCGATTTTTCGCCATTTTTGTGGCTTATCAACATCTCGTATCTGAATCTAACCGGAGTCGAACCGAATTGTCAATCTATCGCTATATACAAATAGTGCAAGAACCATTTGTTGGTATGCCATGGCGATGTTTACGTAAGATTAAATTCATTTACGACTGCGGGAGTCATCCCCAAAGCACTATACCGCAGCGAATAAGCGGACAAGCAAAACACATACATTGAGTATGTGAGGTCGATAATGTTTACAACAGTACTGCTACGTTTAATTCGTAATTTAATTTAATCTTACCTATGCATCGTCGTGGAATACCAAGAAATGGTTCTTACACTATTTGTATACAGTCATAGATTGGCGATTCGGTTCGTCCCCCGTTCGATTCAGGCCCGTGAGGTTGATATGGGATTAGGGGCTAGTTTTCTCGCCTGTCTATGACTTTCAGGTGTCCTAACACCCAATGCTACGAGGGGCTCGTCCTTCAGGCGCTTAACTGCAGCGAACCGGCGAACAAGCAAAACGCACATTGAGTATGCGCAATCGATAATGTTTACAACACTAGCGCTGTTTTTAATTCATAATTCAATATATATATACATATATATATATATATATATATATATATATATATATATATATATATATATATATATATATATATATTCTATAGCTAGTTTCAGTCATTGAATCATTGAACTGCGATCATACAGGGGCACCGCCTTGAAACTTGTTTTTTTTTTCTTTTTTAATCGATGAAAGCGATCCCAGTATTGACTTTTCATCTGGTACTTATTCTTTCGGTTTCTGTTTTTCTGATTGGACCGCTAAGTGACGTACGTTATGGGAACATAAACAAACCTCTACCGATTGCCAAGCTGTGAGCGGTAAATGCAACATACATGCATGCATGCATACATACATACATACATACGACGAGCTTCTACTAAATTTTTTTCATCTACCAAATTATATATTTCTATAACTTATTTACTGGTCGACCGCTTGCCCAAAACGATATACAGTGCGACTGAACGCAAAACCATGCACACAGACACATACATATAAAGTTGTTCAAATGTTAAGAATCGGAAGAACTCGTCAAAGTCTTTAGCTTTCAGGTGGGGTTGTTACAATAAGACAGTAGTATTTAAAATGTCAAGAATCGTTAATAACAGACGTTATAGGGTTAATGAAATTAAAATGAAGTATTGCAACTTTCATGCTTTTCCCAAGAACATCTATGTCGTAAATATAATGAAATGACATTCAAATGAAAATCGAAATCATGTAGTGGACTGTACCGACTATTATTCTACATCTTATTCTGCAGCGCTCACTGCAATCGTAAATTAATATTCACATCAAATGTCGTAATCGTCGAAAGCCTCTTATTATCTCCCAATAAAATTAATTCCTTTCTCGGATATAAATTAATGACGCGTCCGAAAGACGCCAATTCTGAAATGATTTTACTATCATATAATAATAATTCTTGGGATCTTAGCAAATTTTCGAATAAATACTGTTTAAGAATGCATCACTCGTAATAACACTGATTAAACGCTATTAATCGCTACATGCCTATTACGATTGATAATAATAGGTATAACCGACAAATTTCCTCTCTCTCTCTGTCTCTCTCTCTCTCTCTCTCTCTCTATATATATATATATATATATATATATATATATATATCTTTGAATATGTGTATCTATCTATCTATCTATTTATCTATCTATCTTTGAATATGTAAACGAAAATAAATAAAAAATCTTCGTTCATTAAAATTTCAGTAGTATCTAGGATGTCTTACAAGAATATTAAATCAAACTAATATCTAACCGGTACTGCATATAAAGATGAAATGCGAAGTTGCTCGGTGGAATTTGAACATGTAAGCGTAATAAAATTCCGCAAGTGTTTTGCCCGCTACTCTAAAGATTCTGTCAAGTCACCGCAGAGGCTGACTTAGAATAAAATAAAATAAAATAAAATAAAATAAAATAAAATAAATAAATGCATGTACGCATGCATTATGTATGTATGTATGTATGTATGTATGTATGTATGTATGTGCATATGCACGCTTGCGTATGTCTATATATATACTTTCTTTTGTTTGTTTCAGTCATTTGACTGCACCCATGCTGGAGCACCGCCTTTAGTCGAGGAAATCGACGCTAGGACTTATTCTTTGTAAATCTAGTACTTATTCTGTCGATCGTTTTTGCCGAACCGCTAGGTTACGGAAACGTAAACACACCAACATCGGTTGTCAAGCGATGGTGGAGCGACAAGTACACACACACACACACACACATATATATATATATATATATATATATATATATATATATATATATATATATATATATATATATATATGTATGTATGTATACGACTGGCTTCTTTCAGTTTCCGTCTACCAAATCCACTCACAAGGCTTTGGTCGGACCGAGGCTGTAGTAGAAAACACTTGCCCAAGTGCCATGCAGCGGGACTGAACCCTGAACTATGTGGTTGGGCAGCAATCTTCTTACCTCACTACTGTGTGTATATGTATGTCTCTGCATGTGCATACGTATGAAGGTATTTTGAACGCGTGCATTTTTTTTTTTTTTTATATATTTGAATTCTTCCTATAAGGAAAGAGCTGGTTTCTGACAAGGAAAAGAAAATCATTGGTTGAAGTTGGCAACAACAACGAGCAGAAGTTACATGTTGAACTTAGAAAAAGTTTTACTTGTTTTTATTATTTCTCTTAGTAATTGTGTTTGCAAAGTTCGTGTCAGCATTTTGGGATTGCCATTAAGAGATCTACTAACATAACCAAAGGCATCAGTGTAAATGTGAATTTATAAGCTAGGTATAGAAGCCAAGAGTTTTAAATGCCCATAAATATTTTCTTTCTCGTTGGCTTTCAAACAAACATTCACATATGTGAAGCAGCTGTCCTCGATAACTACGAGGAAGTACTGAAAAGTTTCTGGCTTTGTGTAAAGGAAAATACAGAAGGATAAGTTAATCATGATTTTATTCAACATATTCCTCTCTCAGATTCACACACTTATTGCAGCGGTCCTTCCGTTTTTCTCAGCCCTGCAAAAGAACTCGGACGATAGGACCTCCAACCAGGCCTTTCGCGAGACCCTTAAAACCAAGAACTTTTCAGCACTCCCTCGTGTACATAATTTCTGTTTTCTTACCAAAAGAACAATATCAGATATCTTTGAATTTGATAGAATTTGGTAATCTTAAGATCTTTATAACGCGGAGAGGCGGGGAAAGAAAAAAAGAAATAATAAATCTGTATATTCTGAACACCTAATTCTTTATTCGTTGATTTAAATTTCAAACTTCCATATCCACCTCAACTTAACTTAATCTAGAAGTGATTGTCACCCCTATGGTAGCTGACCACCAAGGGTACACTACATGTATTGGGAATATTTCACTAATATTCCTTGTGTTGAGACACAAGGAATGTATATACTCAACTACAGAGGTGTTTCTATATATTTGTTTCAGGACAGCCTTGTATGTTGTTTTAACTTCAACAAAATGGTGCATTGGAAAGTAGTACCAAAATGACATTTTAGGGCAGATACTGATGATACGCGTAATATCTTCAGAAATGTGACATCATCGACATTTTCGGTTAAGGGTTTCAGTGTTTCTTTTGTATTTTGGTAAAATCATGGGCGATATTATTAATAACTTTAATGAAAACGTTGGCTAGAGAAATGTGTTGTCACAATAATTGTAAACACATGAAGAAAAAGCTACGTTTTCATTTCTCCGGATCTATTAATTTCGTTAACAAAACAGAACTTCGTTCCGTACATCTAATATCAATAATTGATAAGTATTTAAAATAGCATTCAAAGTTCAAAGTTCAATGGACGCGAAAAGCATTGAGAAATCAAACGAGGTAATACCTTACAGTGCAACTTCATAATTCATGTTATATTAGAACAAGTAGAAACGAAGAAATATATTTAAATTTTTTACTCTACAAGCACATTGTGATGGTTAAAGTATGTGAAGCTTATTAGCTTTTATAACAATTAACGACATGTCTTCATGCTGAATGGGGGACAGACTAGTAGCGATTCGTTTATCGGAGGCAGGAGTCCTCTTTGGTATCTAAATTTCTGAAGCTTTTATACTTTGACTGCCTTCAAAATTAGCTCAAACGAGTTCTATTTTTAACATTTGATTGGTAAATTTAAAACACCAGTTTAAACCAATTGATCCTCATGCTCTTATCATATAACTGTTCTACTGTGCCGTTGACTACGTTGGTTTTTAAGATACATTTACAAAGGAGCATGACATTTAAGGTAATCATTTAGCCTATGTTTACTGTCTGAAGTTCTGTGCCTGCAATTTTGTTACAACGTAGCGTGACACTATAGCGTGCAAATAATGACAGCATCGCGTGCAAATAGCGATGCAATGACTTGCTTATTTATACGAGTATGGTACAATACAGGTATTTTGAAGCTATTTCCTAACGGTTATGAACCAACGGAGTCTGTACATCCTGCCAACGTTAACATCTTCCTCGAGTTTGTGAGAAACACATCTTTAACCTCATGTGTGTGTGAGAGAGTGTGAGAAAGAAAGTGTGAGAAAGAAAGTGTGAGAAAGAAAGTGTGAGAAAGAAAGAGAAAGAGAAAGAGAAAGAGAGACATATAAAGATAGAGAGAGAAAGAGAGAGAGTGCAAAAGTGTTTACCGATCTTTGCTGAAGTACTCTAGTTTAATGATTGAAAATGCAAGAGTTATGTGCGCGCGCGCATATAAGCTTTATTTGTGGACAAATAACCACTGGATATGTTTCAGCTTATTAGATCAAACTTTCCACAAATCATGGAAATTAATTTTGTGGGATTAATTTTTAATTCCTTGAAATTATCTTCTCTTTTCTCTGGAAACTACAAACAAATACTGCTTAGTTCTTGAGTACTTTCTCCAACATTTGATGATGTTACTACTACTACTACTACTACTACTACTACTACTACTATTTCATGTGTATGTATATATATTCATCCATCCACACACACACACACTGACTGGATAAGAGAATATTCATTTATATGTGTTTGACGAAACAGCTGTCAGTTAATGAATTAAACATTTGTTTTGCTACTCTACTTCTCTTATCCAGTCAGTGTGTGTGTGTGTGGATGGATGAATATATATACATACACATGAAATAGTAGTAGTAGTAGCAGTAGTAGTAGTAGTAGTAGTAGTAGTAGTAGTAGTAGTAGTAGTAGTAGTAGTAACATCATCAACCGGATTCGCAACTCGCATCCGCAGCAAATCGTATTGCCGTACAAGCCACAACACCGAGACAGCATCACAGCTTCAACCGTCTAAATTAGAAGCCTTATCCTAACAAGCTAACGTTCCTCATACCACCGACCACTCAACGAGGAACTTAGTCTTATATATATTGGCGGAACCGATAAAATTAGCCGCAGTCTAAATTTGGATTTAATCAGTAAAATTTGTCTTTCAAAATTCGTTGCCTTGTACTTGTACTAGATAAAATTAATGCTATCATTAACAGAAAAGTAAAGGCGGCGAGCTGGTAGAATCGTTAGTATACCGGACAAAATGCTTAGCGGCATTTCGTCCGTCTTTATGTTCTGAGTTCAACTTCTGCCAAGGTCGATTTTGCCCTTCATCCTTTCTTGGTCGATAAATTAAGGACTAGTGAAACACTAGGGTCAATGAAATCGCCTAGTCCCCTCCCCCAAAATTTCAGGCCTTGTGCCTTTAGCAGAAAGAATTATTAACAGAAAAGTAAAAGCGGTGAGCTGGCAGAAACGTTAGCATGCCGGGCGAAATGCTTAGCGGTATTTCGTCTGTCTTTACATCCTGAGTTCAAATTCCGCCGAGGTCGACTTTGCCTTTCATCCTTTCGGGGTCGATGAATTAAGTACCAGTGAAACACTGAGGTCGATGTAACCGACTAGACCCCTCCCCAAAAATGTCAGGCTTTGTGCTTTTAGGAGAAAGGATTATTAACGGAAAAGTTGGTGATAAACCCTATAAAACGTCGACAAAAAAAATATCAGTTAGATGCATCACTTTATTTTCTGAATTCAAATCTCATCAGGATTACCATTGTCATCCAACTCTTTGTGGAACGATAAAATAATATACCTGAGCGCAGAGATTTATTAGATTGACTGAAATAGCCTGAGAAATTGTTATTATTGATACAGGTACAGTCGCTCACTGACTTACGTTGTTGAATTCGCATATACCACCATTTCTAACATCTGCTATTTCCGCCCTCACTTAACCGTTATACAACTGCAATTAAGCTACTTAGTATTTTTTAAAAAGTGTGGGGGGGGGGGGGAGACATTAGGAGTATTGAGAGTATTGAGAGGTATTTATCGTCCAATACAAAGACGAAATTGAGAAGTGGGGTTATTTGAGACCGAGAGCAGAAACTACATAAATCACAGGAACGCCACGATAATTCAAAGTGGTATATATTAACTAAATTCTGTGTTCCACCGTGTGTGTGTGCGCGTGCGCGTGTGCTAGAAACAGACAGGCTGACTGACTGACGATCAGTGATAAAGAGACCGAGGAAAACAGTCTAATATACTTTTATTATACTTTACGAAAGTGATCGGTTGAAATATCGAGATAGTTAAGAACTGTAATGTCTACTTTAAGATGTCTCACTGCGAAAGAGGTTTTAAACTGGTACGAACTGTAACTGCTGCCAAGCAACATGATATCCTCTATCAAACCCTCCTACCTGCATTTTTTTTTAATTCACAGAATAAGCACATTAAGGAAATTGACCATGATTAAAATAACAACATTTCTAAACGATTCAAGTTTATTTTCTATGCTAGTTTGATAGAATCGTTAGTGAGACGCTATTTAGTTTGTGGGACAAACACATTCTAAGTTTGTGAGACTATCACAAACACTCTGAGTTCAAATCCCGCCGAGTTCAACTTTGAATTTACATCTTACCGGCGCAAATAAATGAAAGTACTAGTCTAGTTCTGGGTCTTTCTTTACTGTATCCGTCTTGTGAGCGGAATTATACTACAAGAATGGAAGGTTGCACGAAGTATTGGGAAACTTTGTGGAATGTAAGTTTTATGGACGCTTGGTTTGAAGAAATCTCGTAAAAAGTATTCAGTTTAACGCTTCATTATTTCCACCCTGGTTTCTTATTTTCATGGCCGAAAATATACACATCTTGCTTTAAATATAAACACTAATCTGCCAATGAAACATTTTGCTCTCCAATAAAATTTCGACACGCCACGTCAATAAATGGAAACTACTGAATGAAACTAAATGAAACTATCCTGTATATAATATAGAAATAATGATTGTATAATGCGTGTTATAGGTCAATCACTCTTGATCGCAATGTGTAAATCGTGTTTTGGCTTTATTTCTCCACAACTTAATACCATTCATACATTATATATATATATATATATATATATATATATATATATATATATATATATATATATATATATATATATATATATATATATATTACATATATATGTCTTAATCCAAATGAAATGTACTTCATGCGCGCGCGCAAACACACACACTCTCTCTCTCCCTTTCTCTCTCTCTCTCCCTCTCTCTCTCTTTATATCTCTCTCTCCTTCCTCTTTTCCTGTTTACTATTCCAGCAGTCCGAAATATATTCAATAAATATTGTATGATACTGAGTGTGATAATATTCCTAATACACTGGTATTTATTTACAATCCATATTTATCCCACAAAGACACACACACACACACACACACACACACATTCGCACACACTCTTTCTCTCTCTCACACACACACATGCACACACATGCATACATACATACACACACATACATACATTCATACATACATACATACATACATACATACATACATACATACATACATACATACATACATACATACATACATATTCATATAGACAAATAAATGTACAGTTACACACACACGAAGATATAAATATGGATTTTCCTGACTGCACAAGTTTGGACCAAGGAGAAGATACGATCGATCAGTGGAATCGGTCCCAGTATATGAATGGGATTTGTTTTACTTACTCTGAAGGGTAGGAGAGGGGTAAGTAACGCTAATCTCGGAGAGATTTGAAATACTGTAAGGCATCTATATACACAAGCTCTGTTGTTATTTCCACCAGGATTCGATCAGAGAGTTATAGTTAATATATTCTATTTTGTTAGAAAACTACAAATTTGTAGAGGATTTAATTTATTAATTCTGGGAGTGTGGAAAGCATGGGAGGGATAAAGTCAGCTCGAGAAGAAAGTAAACTAAAAAGATAGAAGGTCGGAATTATTTGCTATAAGACATTTAGTCCATTTGAAGTATATTTGCCACTTAAATGCAGCTAAACCCTTAGGGTGAATGTTACTGTTGCTTTTAGCCCCAGGAGAACATCTCCTCCAGCTGGCTATTGACACACATCTGTGTCCTGTCTGTATTTGCAAAGGGAAGTCATTCTTCCCATCTTGATCACGTGATCCATTGTTCTATCACTTTAACTTTCAAATGATTAAATGATAAACGTTCCCTATTTCATTTTTATTATTGATGTATGTGGACTTGTGCCAAAATTTGAAACCATCATTGATGTACAAAATTACAATGGCGTATACAGTCACAAAATATATAAATCAAGGATAAATTTTGTTTATACGATTATTTTCTAGTGTGTACCGTCCGGTGGACAATGTTTGACCACTAGTCAATGTTGTGAAATGTCCGAAGTCTGTGCTCTCGATTATGATTCCTTCAACAAAGGTAAGCCATAGTTTTGCAAATTTTGTTGTGATTTCTTTTACCTTATTCTTTTTTAAAACAAAATTTACTAAATTCGGATCTCTGTGGTTATCGTCACTGCATGTCAAAATTTAGAAATAAAATTTTAATGAATCATATAAATGTAATTTTTGACGCTGAATCCGAATTTGTTATTCATATATTCCAAAAAAAAAAATGTGAAGACGTTACTGGTGTTCAAAGTTTGATAATTGTTAGAATTTTCAGCCAAACAGAAAACAGCGCGTTTGCGGCCTCTTCCATCATCTGTCACAGTAGGGAGAAAGCGGGGATGGGCACCGGCATATCAAAACGTTCACCTAGTTCCAGTAAACAGTGGAAAACATTAAAAGATTCGCGAGCAAATTAAATATTTAAAAGCTACGAGCAAACCAGCAGGAGTTGCTAGAAATAACAGTCTAAACATTAAAATATACACGAGCAAAGTAAACAGTGAAAAACATTAAAACATTCGCGAGCAAATTAAATATTTAAAGCTATGATCAAACCAACAGGAGATGCTAGAAATAACTGTCAAAACATTGCTTAAAACAGACATTTATTAGTTTTAAAAATTCAAGAGCGAAAGTTTGCAATACACTTAGGATTTTATAAAATAAATTATCATTCTCATATCTCCTTCTCCACATAAATTCACAAAAATAAGAGTCAACCATGGGAAGGTATGTCCAACACCGACGTTTGTTTCCACGCCTTAAAAATGCCCTGGTACTCTCAATTTGTTGAGTGTGAGTCCCATCTTTTGAGTTTATAAATTCAATGCTATGGTTCACAGTTCTATGTTTGAAATCAAAGCCCACGATTTCTGGGATATGATTATAAGCTCATCACAGATCACTGAAGATAGTGGTTCCTGGAAGAACTGAGTGTAGCATGCAGGTCTTGTTTACACTCCTTGTGTGCATGCGCAGCATCTTTGGTCACTATGGAAACAGAGTTCTTCACAATCAGCTATGAAACACGTGGTGCTTCTTTGCTTACTCTGCTAACAGAACTTCACGGTGATATGTAAAATACTCGCTTCTGATTGGCTAAAATGCCCAAATTTTGCAAAGTTTAAAGGCTAATAACTTTTTAATGAATTTCATTTTCATAATTAGTATACAGAGCTTAATCCATATACCAAATTTGAAAGCAATTGGAACAAAACAACAAAACTGTAGACAGTGACGATAACAACAAAGGTCGCTAAACTCTCCCGATTTCTTTTTTACTATTTCATATTTTATCTGACAAAAAGAATAATATTATTCATGACAAGGCGGAGAGTAGTAACGGTAGGATATCAGAATAAATACATGGTGGGAGTCAGTAACGTTCAAAGTTCGAATCCCACTTTGACATTGCTTTCACCTTTCTGTGGTCAACAAAATAAATACTGGGGTTGATGTAATCAACTATGTCCCAGGAGGCAGTGAGGTAAAGAAAAAGAAAGAAAAGAGTTTCGATAATGAGCTCGCAAAAGCGGTGAGGTGGAAGAATCGTAAGCATTCCGAGCAAAATGCTTAGCGATATTTTGTCCGTCTTTACATCCTCAGTTCACATTCCGCCGAGGTCACCTTTGCCGTTCGTCTTTTCGGGTTTGATAGAATAAGTACCAGTTGTGAACTGAGGTCGATGTAATCGATTTACCCACTTCCCCGAAATTTCTGGCCTTGTGCCAAAAAGTGAAGCCGATATTGAGCCCACGTTGAAACGGTACTGATAAAATGGAAGACAAGTATGTGTGTTATTAGTCTTAGTACTTCTGCTATAGACCTGTGTGTGTGTGTGTGTGTGTGTGTGTGTGTGTGTGTGTGTGTGTGTGTGTGTGTGTGTGTGTGTGCGGATAGATATGGGAAGATCACAACTTACACTACAAGCGGCACTCACTGTATAAGCTGGGAGGTGGAGCAAACTCAAGGACTGCCCGTTCGGTACACTCTCTAGCTACTCCACTGCCGCTAGACTGCATACTATAAGCTAGATGGCCTCGTGAACCTAACATTATAGTTTTTAAAATGTACTAGCAGACGCACGTTATAGTAAAATAATGTACCGGCACATCGCACGCTATAGTAACACCAAGAATATACGAGAATATACAGATATGCAAGTGTTGACATATGAGAAAAAGACAAAATTTAAGGGAAGACTCAAGATTATGTAATAGAATATCTGAATTTATATTTACTATTAATCAAGCCAAGCCGAAAAAAAGGTCATAAACATATGAATACAAACATTACGTCAGTTTTCCTAAAGCTGACGTAATGTCCAGTCAGTTGATTTTCCTTCAGTTAAGTGATATCTCTATTTATAACTAGGGTGTCTTCTTATGAATCACGCTCAGGATTTTACGTCATTCTCTCTGGTAATTTACAGAAGTAAATTAATTTAACCGGATATGAAGGGTACCGGGAGGTTGAGAGGAAGCAGCGAATTACCAGCGAACTAAAATAGATGAAGCTTTCACATAGGACAAACATTATCTCATTTAGAACTTAGTATGTTGGGTAGAGTGGATAATTATGTTTATTATATCAATACTTGACAGTCCACTCTGAGTTCCGTCTCGTGTTGCACGTTGTTTATATATATATATATATATATATATATATATATATATATATATATATATATATATATATATTCCAGCATGGCTGCAGTCAGATGACTGGAACAAATAAAAGAATAAAAGAATATATATATATGTGTGTGTATATATATATTCTAACGTGGCTGCAGTCAAATGACTGGAACAAATAAAAGAATAAAAGAACATATATATATACTACCCCTACAACTAATAATAATTATTATTATTATCATTATTATAATTATTTCTACTCTAGGCACAAGGTTTTGAAAATTTGGGAGGAAGGGGGATATTCGATTATATCGACCCCAGTGAGTAACTGCTACTTATTTCATCGACCCCGAAAGGATGAAAGACAAAGTCGACCTCGGTGGAATTTGAATTCAGAACGTAGCGGCAGACGAAATACCGATTTCTTTATTAGGCATAAAGCCCCAAACACAGATGGGGACACCACAAGGACAGACAAGACCACAGTGGGGACAAAAAACATAAAAAGCGGCAGACGAAATACCGCTAAGCATTTCGCCCGGCGTACTAACGATTCTGCCAGCTCGCCGCCTTAAATAATAATAATAGTAGTAGTAGTAGTAGTAGTAGTAGTAGTAGCAGTAGTAGTAGTAGTAGTAGTAGTAGTAGTAGTAGTAGTAGTAGTAGTAGTATACGGAGAAGCGCCGATATTTGAAGACAAACGCGGATGCGGAATGTTTTAATGAAGAGTATTTCTTTGATCCATAGACCTGCTCAAAGCTGGTTCTAAGCAACAAAAACAAAATTCGATCAACTCGAGCAATTGGCTAGAATACCAGGCTTTAAATCGGAAAGTGGCTAAAATTAACACCATTTCTCTCTATTGGTATGTGAGTGTAAGTAGTATCGTTGTCTTGGGCAAGAAGCCAAACTCTGAACAACCCAGCTTATATAGCACCATATAGGTACCCAGAAAAGTTGTTGTAGTAGCATCTGTTGTTTTTTGGGCCATAAGTCAGTTCCAGTTAAGTAGGACAAAGATCAAAGGCATCCTAATCGTGACCAGCCTGTCTCTTACTAGACGCATTGCACTTGGAATCAGTTTATCCAATGTCATCCTTCCTTCTCTTAATTTTGAAGAAGTAACGACCAATTCTTAACCACACCGTTCCACTAACACCTATTTATCATATTATAATTCTCTTTTTAGCTTCAGTTCTTTATTCATTGTTAAATATCGTCTTTCTTTGATAGGTAACACAATGATTGGTAGTTGCAAAAAGTTGGCGCGTCCTGCTATCGACCAATATCCTTTGGGAGAGAGCGGTAAGTTAGTTTTATAATAAAATCATTAAAGCCGGTCAAATCAACATGTGAAACCGTTAATTCAGACACGTTTTTATTTTCTCTCTCCGTTATTTTTTTCTTCTCTCCATGTTTCTTTTCCAGTTTTCCTCAGCATCAAACTAGTACACTTTGTTTGTTGTTCCTTCACCTGTCTCTGTCTTCTGGGTGGATTTGGTAGACGGAAACCGAAAGAAGCCTGTTGTATGTGTGTGTGTGTATATGTGTATACGTGTGTGTATGTGTGCGTGTGCATGCCCGCGTGCGTGTGTATGTGCATGTCTTTGTTTCTGTGTTTGTTCCCTATCACTGCTTGACAACTGGTGTTGGTGTGTGTACGTTCCTGCAATCTAGCGGTTCGGCAAAGGGACGGATAGAATAAGTACCAGGTTTAAAGAAAAAAAAGAGAAGCACTAGAGTCGATTCGTTCGACTAAAATCCTTCAATGCGGTGCCCCAGTATGGCCACACTCTAATGATTTAAACAAGTAAAAGATAAAAGATATATGTATATGTGTATGTATATATATATATATATATGTATATACATGTATATATATGTGTGTATGTATGTATATGTGTGTGTATGTGTGTATGTATATCTCTTTTATTTTTTAATTATTATAAATCTTTCACTGAGGAGGGAGCCGGTTTCCAACAAAGATACAAGGCTCCATCTTTGGGATGTAGTTAACGCAGACAAATTCACATTTGGAACCTGAGAAAAATCTTGCATATTTTTACTGTTCCACACATAGATTGCACTTGTAATGTACGAATTACCCGGTCGATTTCTCTTTCTGAAAATCCCAGTTTATCTACATCTTCCTTTAAGCATTTACTAACAAAACCTTATGCTCCAATTATTATTGGTATGAATATGAATTCATAGTCTGGATATAGAAGCTGGAGCTTTCGAAGCAGCTGTCCATAGATATCCTCTTTTTCTTTGATTCTCAATGAGATATTTATATCCGCATGACAGCTGACCTCTATGATGGTACATACCTTTGCCCTTCTGTCCCAAACAGCAATATCTGGCCTGTTATGTTTACATGTGACAGAAGTTTTGATGGAATATTCCACCAGTATCCCTTGTGTTGGTGTTTATGAATGTATTCCATAACAGATGGATTTTCTAAGTTTATTTCAGGACAGTCCTTTTTTGCGGATGGCATTGTAAATTGTTTTAGCAACAACATCGTGCCGCATAGGGAGGTAGTACTGTGACGGCATTTAGGACAGTTGCTAATCACATGCGTTATCTTCCACAGAAACATGACATAGTCTACACATGCGGTTGCACCTTGGGATTACAAGAGCGCCACTGTCTCTCTTGTTCACCAGGTACTTTGTGGTAATCTCCTGTTCCTGGATTGCAAACGCATAGCCCTCAAAGTGTGATGCGAGTAGTGGTCTTGTGTCCAAGAGAGGCTGCGCTTCATATCAATTCTACTGTCTTCTTCAAGCTTCCGGGCAACATACCCACGCATAGTCTTTTTTTGTACGCTGAGTGCTTTCCACCCAGGTCTTCTCTGAGGTAAGAGAGCCCAGCTGCTTTGAGGCCTTATAGGAGATCATCAGGAAGAGAGTTCTTCTTGAAGAGCTCACTGCCAACAGGTTGCTCACTTCACCTTTTAGCACTGCATTTATATATTTATCTCTGCTGTTGATGTTTAGCAGGTGCTGCCTGAGTGATACCACATTCGAAGGCCGTCTGCACTGACCTCAGGCCTTTACCACCTCCATTTTTTCTCAGGTAGAGTCTGTCAACATCACTGTTTCTGGGGAAGTTCCCAGTTGTTGTCAGGATTTTGCGGGTTTTGATATCTATGGAGTGGATTTCCTGTACGGACCAATCAAGAATCACAAATACATATATTTGACAAAAGAGATAACAAAGCCAGGCCTGTGAGGAGTTTTCAAGACATTTATAAGGAAATGCACAGAATACTTTTTTACCACTTCTAGACACCACTTTACTTGAATAATGGAACTGCAACTACAATGTTTTATATTTTATTCCTACTTTCATTCTCTTATTTCCCTCTATATTCCCTTTCTTCTCCTCTTCGATAATAATTCCTTATTTCGAACTCAAACATTCACCTCTATTTAACCATCTCACATCGTCTCTGATGACGGGATATCCATAATATCCCAGAAATAGGTGTAAGACTATATCTATATCTCTTTCCTTATAAATGTCCTTGGCTTTGTTATCACTTTTGTCTAATATATATATATATATATATATATATATATATATATATATATATATATATATATATATATATATATATATATATATATATATATAATCTGGTGTTTTCTTTTCATTTCTAGGGGATGAGTGTACCGACAGTTCTGAATGTGGACCAGGTCTATGCTGTCGCAAGGCTTTCAGACACCACAGTGTGCCATCTCTACGATGTGGAGAACCTGAAGGTCCTGTAATCTGCATTGAACGTTCGAGAGCGAACAACGAAATATACCGGAAATAGATTTTAAAAAGAAACTGAAGGAAGTGAAGGTGGTTTTTAAACGAAACAATGGCAATAATTTTACTTCAAAATTTTATCTGTTAGTCGAATGTCCAAAACGTCTATAGTTGTTACTGTTAATATTCTTTCAAACTTGTTATAATAATTATTGTTATTACTAGAGCGGCGAGTTGACAGAAACGTTAACTAGTCAGGCAAAATGCTTAACAGTATTTCTTCTGACTTCACGTTTACGTTCGGTGTTCCAGTTCCCGCGAGGTTGACTTTGCCTTTCATCCTTTTGGGGTCGATAAAATGAGTACCAGTTGAGTACTGGGGGTCGATGTAATTGACTGAATTCCTGCATTAAAATTGCTGGCCATGTGCCAAAATATGAAACCTTTATTATTGTTATTACTAAGATGGCGAACTGGCAGGATTGTCAGAGCGTCGGAACTTCTGTACGGTACTCCTTCCGGCTCTTTACATTCTGAGTTCAAATCCCGCCAAGGTCAACTTTGCCTTTCATCCTCTCGAGGTCGCTAAAATAAAGTACCAGTTAATAAAGTACTGGAGTCGATAATATCGATTAAGCCATTCCCCAACAAATTGGTGGCTTTGTGCCTAAATCAGAAACCATTAATATTATTATTATTATTATTATTATTATTATTATTATTATTATTATTATTATTATTATTATTATCATCATCACCAACGTCATTCTTCGCATCGACACCATTATTTCAATCCTCCTCATTATTTCGATCAATGCAATAATACACTTAAATATTTCTCCATTTTAATATAATTTATTGAATTTGATTTTTTTTTTTGCAAAAGTACACACACACACACACGCACACACACACACACACACGTGCACACACACATATACTTATATATATAATTTACATATATATATATATACTTATATATTATATTATATATATATATATATATATATATATATATATATATATATATATATATATACATATACTATACTATACTATACTTATATATATATATATATATATATATATATATATATATATATATATATATATATATATATATATATATAATATATAATATAATATAATATATAAGTATAGTATATATACACACACACACATATGTATATATCATACACACATACACATATATATATATTACATACACATACACACACACATATATATTACACACACACACACACACACACACACACACACACACACACACACACATACATATACATTATAATACATTATAATACAAATACATGCACGTTTGGTTGCGAGAGCAGCACAGAAAATATGTATTACAAATTCTACGGATATGATGATACAATTGTACTTGAAAAAATAATATACACCAATAAATTCCACTATAGTATAATTTCACTATTATCTGCTTAATCTTAATAAATTGCTCCTACCAAATATTGTTTCTTGTTTTATCTTTTATAATTTGGTCACACTTCTAAAGTTGCATGCTTATGTAGGTGGTCTTTATTTGGGCAAAACGAGATTTTTTTCTTAATGAGACTTTTGGAAGTATAAAGTAGTAGTTGATGGACATTGTATTTAGATATAAGTCCAGAAAAAAATATTGATAGCTGAAACACACTGTGAAGCAACAGAGCATAGAAAGAAAAAGACAGAGAGTAAGAAAGAAATAAGAGAGAAAAGGTGAACAAAGTAGCAATAAAAAATATACAAAGAAAGAAAGAAAGAAAGAGACGAAGAAAGAAAGAAAGAAAGAAAGAAAGAAAGAAAGAAAGAGGTAGTATGAGATGTATTGTTTGCTAAACTACAGGCGCAATTATCAGCAATAGCTTTATGGAGAAAAGTTATTTAAAGGAATAAGTTTGAAAGTAAATAAGAAAAGTGTAAGGTTCGTTATTATTTAAGTAACAGATTGAATGGAACGAAAAAAAGCAAGGAAGAGGTGAATGTATTCAAGTTTGTGAAGGAAGGAAGAGAACGAACGTTAGTCATATAAAGAGGAAGAACGTCAGAT
>NC_142931.1:24972380-25072380 GCF_046866305.1 Octopus bimaculoides | reverse complement strand
ATATATACATACACACACATCCATCTATCTATCCATACATACGTATATATATGCAGGCAGACTGACCGGCAGACTGACCGGCAGACTGAGAGTGCAACAAATGATCACGATATCTAGAAAAATGTAAGTCAGCAAGACCTTCTTAAGATTTAATATGATGTTGAACAAAACAAGATGCTTTTCTTCATAACCATTGTTATCAAGCAGATGGCCAATTAAAAAAGCATACATAATACATACATACATACATACATATATACACACGCACACACGCGCACTCGCACACACACACACACACACACACACATACACATACACACAGAGTTGTAATGCCCCAAATTATTTTATCTATTTCCAGCTTTATCAGCACAAAGAACGAAAAGACAGTCTCTCGATTTGGAAATCAAGATTTTTAGTACATGTGTACACGATATTCTAAGTTCTAAACACTTGCTATTTGATATGCATCATCACTACTTTCCATTGTCCTCCGCCATAAATAATGCAAAGTGTCACTTTTAAGGTCCCAGTAAATTCTAAAACCCTCGTTAAATACACCTAACACGCGGAAGCACAATATTTATATCTAAACAAACACAGAAGAGTATTGTACGTATCTCCAAATAACCACAATACGGTTAATACGAAAACTAGTAAATGCTCAAGCTGATCGCAATAAAAAGAGGCATATATTAATGGATCGTAGTAAGAATTTTAGCAAAATTCGTCAAACGATCCACTATCTTAAGTCCTTGCTATTGATTTTACTTCTAAACTGCGCTCAGGTTGGCAGGGTAGAGAGTAAGATAGCTTCTGGAAATAAAATGAAATTTATCATCAGATCAAAAACTACACTGGCTTACTTAGAAAAATTTACTTGTCGCTAACTATCTTATTTTCCTCTTATCCAGTCATCCAGCCGAAATTACCTCAATCACTCCTGACACATAGGGTAAAATCTAGTCCCCAAATAAACTGGTGGTCGTTTGTATCGGTACCAATTACTCGATAAGAATTTTATGGAACCGTTTGATTACTACTGTGGTCGGGTATGAGAATTTTAACGTTTCCTGCTCTTATCTTTCCTCTGAGTGGGGAAGAGAGACAAAGTGGCATTATCGCTTTGTTGGTGGCCAAGCAAATACTTGCCCACAATCATAGTCACTCTTAGCACATCGTTCCCACCACGAAACACATACACAATGCTAAAGGCTCAAATTGCTCATCGTTCTGGGATTGTAGTTGAGGAAATACAATACACGTTCAAAAAATGTCTCTACAATAAGATAACAAAGGAACCTCTGCACAGTCACTCGACCGATCTGTTAGAAATTCTTGACGAATCGGTTTAAAATTAAACCCGCTTGCCTTGAAAAAAGAAGGATACATTGGATGCATTATTTTGTGGGTTTATTTGAAATCTTGCGGGTGATATCAACGTTCCAAGTAGATTGTTTGAGCTTGTGTGAGGAGGGTTCGGAATGGAAGCAAATAGTGACCTAATCTAATTGTGTGTTTCTAGTACGGTAAATGACTGGTATAATATGTGCAGAGAGGTGTGTGAAACCATCGTTTCTCATCATCAACGGGGCAAGATGGTTGTTTTTCAGGTCTTCTAAGATCAGACGATATGTTTCTGCCATTAATTTGAGATCATTAATGTGGAAAAATTGGTCAATTTTAGAATTCAAACAATCTCAATGATTACTGATTTCGAAGTGTTTGAACTATCGGCCAAATTGCATTCAAATCACATCTTCTTTAAAAGGAAGGACACATTGAACAATTTAGTCCTAGATATACAAAATGTTGGAACAGAGCCAATAACAGTATTATAGTCCATCCCTCCACACCCCCACACGCACACCGAGCAAAGCAGCGCACAGGGGGCCCTACAAACGCGATCACAACATATATTTACAGTGGGGTCCCGGGCAACTGTCAAGCCTACCATGTGTTAAGATGTCACTGAGTTGGGTCATAGGCCTACTTAATCAAATTTGACCTGGGGTTAAACAACAAGCTATCCCAGTCTATTACTGAGATTTCATATTCTTCTGTTACTAACAATTCAAATTGAACGAGAGAAAACAAAGTGCATCGAAGTGTTAACATTACCTTTATGCAACATTGATGAATGTCCTAGAATAGACAAAGAAACAAGATAGCCAACACATCGAGATCACAAACAGGCTTTGAATTCGCATCGTAGCCATCATAATTTACTCACGTTGTTTATACTTTTAGGAACTATATGGACATCACATCAATTCATTCTTCTCATTTGAAAGACAAATTCCTGATTACTAAAAGTCAAGTAATCGCCAGTCACGAAAGAGCCTCTGCACGTTCACTCAACCTACTAGAAAAGGCATCCATATCTCCCTCAAAACGCACTCTTTCGTCTTAAAAACGAATGGACACGTTGGATAATATCCTCTCATGTGGACAAATACACGCCTGTTGCATAAAAGAAATAGCACAATGGCTTCTTTAGTTGATTCAGACATCCAATTTTAAAATAAAATTCAAAGTAAAATGTAATCATTCAAAGTTTCTCTCTCCACCTCTATCTCTCTCTCTCTCTCTCTCTCTCTCTCTCTCTCTCTCTCTCTCTCTCTCTCTCTCTCTCTCTCTCTCTACATATGTATATATATATATATATATATATATATATATATATATATATATATATATATATATATATATAAAGTGAAGTGTATTGCCACTTAAGTGTGGCTGACCCCTAGGGGTGGATGTTACTGTTGCTTTAGCCCCAGGAGGACATCTCCTCCAGCTGGCTTATCGACACACTACTGTGTCCTGTTTGTTTTGCCAAGGGAAGTTATCCCTCTCATCGTGATCGTAGCACGAACGGACCCGGGTTTCAGGGTTATTTCCCTTCGTCAGCGTCCGATAGCTACCGACCTTCGATGAGAGATATAAATTCTTGGCAACCTTATGTATATTTTTCCAGTGAAATTCTTCACTGATATCGAAAAAGTGAAAACAAGCAATGTTAATTCTAAAAATGAAGTATTAACAGTAACTGCACGATAAAGTGAAGTGTATTGCCACTTAAGTGTGGCTGACCCCTAGGGGTGGATGTTACTGTTGCTTTAACCCCAGGAGGACATCTCCTCCAGCTGGCTTATCGACACACTACTGTGTCCTGTTTGTTTTGCCAAGGGAAGTTATCCCTCTCATCGTGATCGTAGCACGAACGGACCCGGGTTTGACACACAGTAGTGTGTCGATAAGCCAGCTGGAGGAGATGTCCTCCTGGAGCTAAAGCAACAGCAACATCCACCCCTAGGGGTCAGCCACACTTAAGTGGCAATACACTTCACTTTATCGTGCAGTTACTGTTAATACTTCATTTACAGAATTAACATTGCTTATATATATATAAAACTTATATATATGCTGAAACTTCAAAAATTTTGTTCGTTTTTTGTAATTGTGACATTTTTTCGCCATGAACGGTTTGTGTTTTTAAACGGAATGTATTTTTTCTGATGTTATATCTGTTCCTGAATGATGTGTAAAGAAATTTTGATTTAAGCATCTTAATGAATTCTTTATACTGAAATATATATTGAAGAAGATAAATATGTTCTTTTGAATTCATACGTTTTTGCGTCGTAACTCCTTTATTATTATTAATATAACCAAAAGGATCGATTCTTGAAGAGTCTGCATATCTTCACTGTCGTTTTTTTCTGCTATTTAGGTGATGATTTTTTAAGTTAGCTTACCAATTATTTTTGTTGGTAGTTAATTTATAATATATTGTTATATATATATATATATATATATATATATATATCCTACCTATCCATCTATTTATCTATTTATTTATCTATCTGTTTGTCTGTCTGTCTGTCTGTCTCTCTGTCTATCTATCTATCTATCTATCTATCTATCTATTTGTCTGTCTAATTGTCTATCTTTGGTATATAGAATACATTATTAACAACAATATTATGCAAATGTAATCGAGTGAAAGAAACGAATTTCTCTTATAAATGACATTCTTACAAGATAATCCCATTTCAACAAAATGCTGGCGGTTAAAATATGAAAAGGACGATATTGTGATTAAAGTTCACAAGAACTTCAAAATATTCACATATATACACATGCATATGTATGTATGTATGTATGTATGTACGTATGTATGTACGTATGTATGTATGTATGTATGTATGTATGTTTGTTTGTTTGTATGTATGTACGTATGTATGTATGCATGTATGTATATATATATATATATATATATATATATATATATATATACACATATACATACATATATACATAGATACATATATATATAAATATATATCTATATATATATATATATATATATATATATATATATATATATATACATATATACACACACATACATATATATACATATATATATACACAACTATGTATATATGTAAATATATATACATATATGTATAGATGATGATGATGATGATGATGATGATGATGATGATGATGATGATGATGACGATGACGACGGCGATTGGTTTAACTTGTCAGAAGATAACCGTTTAACATTTAACCTGATTGTTCTGATTTACTTTCATCCTAGTGCTTTTTTACTTGATTTCTTTATGTGGTAAGTAGCTTGCTCACCAACCACATGGTTCCAGATTCATTCCCACTGCGTGGCACCTTGGGCAAGTGTCTTCTACTATAGCCTCGGGCCGACCAAAGCTCATTGTATATATGTATATGTATGTGTGTGTATATGTTTGTGTGTCTGTGTTTGTTCCCCCAGCATCGCTTGACAACCGATGGTGATGTGTTTACGTCCCCGTAACTTAGCGGTTCGGCAAAAGAGACCGATAGAATAAGTACTAGGCTTCCAAAGATTATTCTCATCTGCCCATTTATATATTGCGTTCAGGTCATTCTGCAGTCTTAGGATGTCAGTAGGATCCTTGACCGCCTGTGATACTTTTGTATCATCGGCGTAGCTGGTGAGTGTGGCTGACTCTATGGCTGAGGGCGTGTCCGAGAGAGCAACCACAAATAGTAGTGGTCCCACCATTTGCTGTGACAGCCTGACACCTGCCCTTCAGGAAATCATACAGCCACTTTCCCAGTCTACCAGCGATACCGAGGTCACGCAATTTATCACATATCATCCCATGATCGACTTTGTCAAAGGCCTCGGCAAAGTCGGATATATCACATCCACATTTGAATGGTTGAGTTGTTGTTTTAGTACCCAGTCGAAGTGCTGTAGTAGCTGTGTTGGGCAGCTTCTTTCAGGACGGAAAACATCTTGCGTAAGTCATTTTCTTCTAGGAACGTGGTCAGTCTTTTTCTGACAATGCGTTCCATGATCTTGCTGACATGTGAGGTCAGAGAGACAGGCCTGTAGTTTATAGCGTCTGCTCTGCTTCCTCCTTTGTGGACAGGGCAAATTATTCCTTCATTTAAACATTTGAGGAAATGCACCGCATTCAAAGGAACTCTAGGGAAGGTTTTTGCAGTGGTTTTGCAAGAGCTTTCTTGCATGTTTTCAACAGAATTGCTGAGAGTCCGTCTGGGCCTGTTGCAGAGTTTGGGTTTATCTCGTCAATGACCGACAGTACATCCTCTTCTGTAATGGCAATGTAATTGACGGTCGCCTAGGTTAGAGGTGTTGAAGAACTCATCAGGTCTGCTTATTTTCATGTTTTCTAATGAGAAGATGAAAACACTTTGGAATTGTTTATTGAGTGCTTCACTTATCCTCTTGGGGTCTGCGGTCAGTGAGCCCTTTTCATCGAACAGTGGCCCTATCCTGTATCTTTTGCGAACTTGTAGAAGGCTTTAGGGTTTCTTTTTATATTTTCCATCGCCCTGACTTCTCTGTTTACGCTTTCTTTTTCATGGGAGAGTCTGATTTTATTCTCAGTTTCTAAAAGCGCCATTTTAAGGTAGGGCTTTTTGCTGTCATTAGGCTCCTTATTTAAGCGATTCGAGATCTTTATCCTCTGTCCCATTAAGATTCTTCTATCTCGGGGAATAATGTTATATGTGGTGGTTTTCTTCTCTGGGACAAGGTTAATGCATATGGCTTGCATTATTGACATGAATTCATTGAATTTCATGTCGGTGTCTTGCATGGACAGACTTTTAAGACAGTTTTGCTGGAGTATCACTTTGTTGATGGACTTCCAGTCAGCCTTGTAGAAGTTCAAGTTCGCTAGCGCTTGGGATCCAGCAGTGTTGTATGATTCTTTAATTAGCTTTAGACCATATATTGATAGTTCTGTCATGTTATCGTCTGAGGTCTGAGTGGGCAGACGGTGATATGTTTATGTAGTGATAAAGTCTATATTGTTTGTGAAGCAGAGATCCAGGATGTCGTTGTTTCTGTGATTGGGGAAAGTATGGTCTGCTCCATGAACATCATTTTCGTGAGATCGTCTAGAGATTCTGCCCGATTGCATTCTTTTCGCGTCAGTCTTGAGGTTATGACACTTTCGGGCCATCTAATGTTGGGGAAGTTGAAGTCACCCATCAGAAGTACATTAAGGCATTGGTCTAGGTTTGTGAGTACTTCTTTTATCTTTGTAAGAGATTCCTCAAACTTGCCATCGTAGTTTGAGGCAACGGGTGGGCGGTACAATGTGAGCATTACCACGTCAAGTTGCTTTAGATGTACTATGAGTGTGTCGCAGACCGCATTCGAATGTGACAGCAGTGTCAATGCTGTGACATCTTCACGGATGTACATCGCAACACCACTGATGTGCATCGTAACTCCATATATATATATATATATTTATATATATTTATATATATATATATATATATATATATATTTATATTTATTAGCTTAAAAGTCGCACTATCGGGAGGCTTTTAAGCTAGCTCCTGTGGAGAGCACTTCATTGGGCCTTGGGTCCAACAATGACACTTCATGCATTGAGGACATATTAGATTGTATTAAACTTGACCAATATTTCTCAAGCAATGAAGAATTTTCATCAAAACATTGATGTAATTTGTAGACTTGGAACTTATTGCAAAGCTGCATGATAAAAAACATTTTTTTGTCTTCCCATTCGGGGGTCAGTACCTTTTTTTTTCGGTCTAACTTCTTTCTTTCTCTTATCCATCACCATCACCAGTACAACCACCATCGCCACCACAACTGCCAAACACACAGCATTCAGCCTTCTGACGCCACTACCATCAATACCGTTGACTTCGCCGCCTTCCCCTCCACCACCATCCCCACTGTCTTTCACATCGCTTACTATCACCGTCATTCCTGACCACCTCGGCTACCACCACTACCACCACCATCATCACCGTCGCCTCCGCCTCTATCACAACTACAGCTCATACTATTACTATCACTCCATTACCATCAATTTACTACCACCCTCACCATCACTATGCCTACAATTACTCTCACCCCAGCATAAGGAACAATAGGAGTGTCACTCAATAGTGAGAGGCTGGGGTGAAAGTGTGCGTTTATTGGTCTTAATGATCATTTGATGTCAAAAGAATTTTTTAAACTGTAGGCATGTCATCTGTTAATCAGCTAACTCATAAATCACTTTTCATCAGCTGCTGAATATCAATGTTATGATACAAATTAGTAGCTAACCACTCCTACTTCTTTTTTAGAATGAACTGAAGCTACTCCGATGCGTGTGTGTGTGTGTGTGCGTGCATGCATGTGTGCATGCGTGCAAATTAGTTGTTTACAATGTGGGTTCAGTGAATCGTGCGGCTACCGTAAAAAGCTCCTCTTGTGGAGTCAGCAACCAGTCTACATATTAAACAACTGAGAAGAAATGTAAAGTAGAGTGTCCATGTAACTGAAAAATAGGTATCATAGCCAACAATTGGTGGACCCAGTTATAAAAGTTACAGAATAAGTTATAGCTCAACTAATTAGGAACTGAGTTAGCTCAGATGAGATGCAGTTTGGCTTCTAGCTCTTTCTCTCAACATTGAGTGATAGCATCTGTTACACAAGCAGTATACTTTATTTTGAATTTTCCATAAAAACTTGTCCAGCCATGGGGAAATATTACCTTTCTTGGAAATTGCAGAGGATTAGTAACAGAAAAAGCATAAAAGATATGCCTCAATGAATTCTGTCTGACCCATACAAGTATTAGAAAGTGGAATGATGATGATGATGATTTCAATAAAGAGCAGGAAAAAAACCAATAAATACTTATCACTCATAAAATTTATTTTAAAAATATAAAACCATTAATCAAACTTTGGAAGTATTTATGAAATGAAATGTTAAGTCGTTTAAATATGAAACGATAGGCTTGTTAGATACATAGTTTGACAAGCATTTCTTATTCTTTTGGCACAGTTGTGATATTTTCATTTCTTTAAAGAAAACTCTTGTTTGGTGAATTTTTTCACTCAGTGAATTCAAAACTGAAGAAAGAAGGACTTCACTTATCATCTTTTACAGATCAGCCTAATTGAACAAAAACATGATCAAAAGCACTCCAATCAAGACCATCCTATCATTTATTTAGATACTGTATATCTAAGACTAGATAATTTAATGTCCTTCCTTTTTAAGCATGTGACTTGGAAGAAAATTTAGCTGTCTTTCCAGCAGATTGAATTACCACATAGAGGCTTCATCACAGTAATGTATTCATCATCATCATCATCATCATCATCGTTTAACGTCCGCTTTCCATGCTAGCATGGGTTGGGCGACTTGACTGAGGACTGGTGAAACCGGATGGCAACACCAGGCTCCAATCTAAATTTGGCAGAGTTTCTACAGCTGGATGCCCTTCCTAACGCCAACCACTCAGAGGGGTTGATTAACTCTACTAAAACCCTTCTTTGCAAATTTCTGGGCTTATAATCAATATAAGAAATTAATGCTGTGAGAAACTGGCAGAAATGATGAATACATTTCAAACATTACAAGGAACAAAAGTTTAAATTTCCAGTCATGTCATCACCAACTTCATGCTTGTTGTTGTTTAGAAGACAGAGCAGATCTACAATCAAAAATATTCTAGCCATGACTATTCCATCTTTTGTTCAGATAATGTATTTGGAATGGTTATATAATGATAATATAATGTGCCCTGTCATGTTGAAAAATGTCAGAGTATAACTGAAAGGAGATTCCGCTACTATTTCTTACAGGGCAAGATACCACATAGAGGCTCCCTCATTGACTTGTCCACTTTGGGCTTGCTAAAATGAGTTTCAGTAATATACAAGAATCAATTCATTCAAGATAAATCCATCTCAATGAATTTTTTTTTTTTTTTTTTAATGACCCCATGTTTAGTTTAAGACATCACACAGATAATATATAGAATGCCCTTGAAAAGGAGATAAGTTCACAGCCCATGAGATGAGTTGCAGAGGTGACTCAGTTGCAGTTCTTGTTAGCTATTCCATTTAAGTCATGTCTCTTATATCCTTAAAAGAAGGCATAAACATCATCATTTCTCTCCCCCGCTTTCTTTTTTTTGTCAGTAATTATATGCTTTTGTACCAAACAAAAATACATCAACATTCACACAAATGGCAAGAACTGCAGAGTAACAGGTAAGATACATGCATGTTCATGGTAAGCTTAAAATCACATCACACATAATTAGCTATGAGGTTCCCTCTACAATGCTCATTGTATATCTATCACATAACGTCATGGTAACACACACATACAGACATTATATATATAGATGCACACAGCATTCTTTCTACTAAATCCACTTACATGACCTTGCCCAAGGGACTGTGCAGATGGAGTGAACCCAAAACCATGTGGCTGGAAAGTGAACTTCTTAACCACAGCAATGCAATGCATACATACATTCATATATATACCCAAAATGTTTCTTTTTCTATATATATACATGACATGACTGGAAATTTAAACTTTTGTTCCTTGTAATGTTTTTAAATGTATTCATCATTTCTGCCAGTTTCTCACAGCATTAATTTCTTATATTGATTATAAGCCCAGAAATTTGCAAAGAAGCGTTTTAGTAGAGTTAATCAACCCCTCTGAGTGGTTGGCGTTAGGAAGGGCATCCAGCTGTAGAAACTCTGCCAAATCAGATTGGAGGCTGGTGTTGCCATCCGGTTTCACCAGTCCTCAGTCAAATCGTCCAACCCATGCTAGCATGGAAAGCGGACATTAAAGGATGACGACGACGACGATAAATAGATACTCTAATATACTCTCTTATCTATGCTCTATCTTATGCCAGTGGAAAAGAAATTCTTAACATTTAAAATTAAAAGAAAAAAATCATGTATAACATGGATAACTTATTTTTCAGTATAATACTTTCACATAAAATCACAGTATAACACTAAAATTTGAACTCCTATCTTTGGAATTATAACCATCTCAGATCATTCTCAGCAATGTTTTGTTAATTCACTCCCAAAACATACTTTTATTAAACAACAGAACAAAACAGTTTACAAATATTTAAAATCTTTATTGAAATAGTCCATCACAGCTCTTCTTTTACAAATGATTTTAAGAACTTGACAAAGCTATTCTTTTGATTGTTACCTGAATAATTCTGAGAGAATTTTCCATTTTTGTAAAGTTTGAAACTTGGGTAATCTTTTACTTTTTCTGTTATACATAAATCTGAAAATACAAGGTAATAATTTACAAACATGTTATATATTTTTTTTAAAAAACAGCATCAAAAGTGTTTATAAGTAGAGGACTAAATTCATACAACAGCTGAATGATGCTTTTGTGCAAATACAGTAAAACAATGTAAATATTACCTGCCACTAGTATTACGACTGTTAATTTTAACCACATTACGCAAGATATAAAGACAATTTAATTCACCAATTTTTATCCTATTTCAATACTAACATGTTAAGCTTTCATCCCCCTCTAAAAATTATTGCATAAACACATGTCTGCAAGTGAGAGTGTGTAAATGTGTGTGTATCTTTAGGGGTTTATATTTTGTGGCTTCTTATTGACTTTTATCAAAAGCAATGGGTATTTATTTATATACACCAAGCCATAGAAACCATACCAGATCAGACTGGAACCGGGTACAGCTCACCAGCTTCAGTCAAACTGTCTAACCAATGCCAGTATGGAAAGCAGATGCTAAATGGTTATGATATATATATATATATATATATATATATATATATATATATATATACACACATAGTTGAAATTTACAGAAAAACAAAAGACAAAGACAGGTGTATTAGTTTGATACTCAGGAAAGTGAGAAAGTCCTTTACATTTCGAGCCTATGCTCTTCAACAGAAAGGAATAAGAGAAAATAAACACAGAAAAGATAGGAAAAACTTGTGGATTTAGTGATCAGGCATGGCAGGTCATTAAGAATAAAATGTCCAGTTTTGAACGGAAAGCTTATTTTACTTTATCTCAACAAAAAGCAATGCAGTTAATCAAAGTATGCACCTAATCTCCTGCAACTCTTCTGGATGGTCTTCTTGTTTAAGTTGGTGAATGCTGCCATAATCCTTGCCTTTAGCTCATCTTTGGTGTTACAAGGAGTTTTGTTGACCTTTTGCTCAACTGTTCTCGACACATAATAATGAAGGGGGTTTCAGTCTGAAGAGTTAGGCAGCCAGATGTTAGGGATGATGTGGTCACAGAAATTGTTTGACAGCTATGATTGGGTTCTCCTGCTTGTGTGGCATGGTGCAGGGTCCTGCTGCCAAATGTAGGGTCTTCCAGCAGCCATCCTCTTAACCCAGGACAGCACTACTTCCTCCAGGCACTTGATGTAGGCCTCCGTGTTGAGTCTGAGACCATGTGGGAAGATGAATGGCACCATCATTAGTGATCACTCCAAACACCATGATGTTGACTGACTGTTTGATTTTTATCACTTCTGGCATGACTTTTATCACTCACAATAATTTTTATTAACAAGAATGAAAGCTCTCCCCTTCTCAGCCCCCAAAACTTATTAACAGAGCACTGACTATATATATTACATACATGAAAATCAATAAATGCACCCTTTTAAAGCCTGGCCCGGTTTCCCGGTTTCAATGGTGTATGTGTTCCCCAGCTGGACGGGACGCCAGTCTATCGCAGTGTTACTCATTTTTGCCAGCTGAGTGAAATGAAGTGTTTTGCTCAAGAACACGTCGCCCAGTCCAAGAATCGAAACCACAATCTTACGATCATGATGCTAACACCCTAACCACTAAGCTATGCACCTCCACATATTACATACATATTTAAATAAATTTCACTTCACAGAGACAATACCAATGGTCACTAAAGAGAGTTAGAATGTCATGACAATAGAGTTTAAACAGTAAGTTGATAATATTAATGGAAAAATTAGACAAGAGTTAAAAGATATGAGGAAAGTCAATTTTGATGACAACAGAATATGAAATTGTAAACAGCAATATTTTGAGAAGGATGATTGTTTGACAAAGATCTCAGTGGAAGATGTCATCATCGTCGTTTAATGTCAGCTTTCCATGCTGGCATGGGTTGGACTGTCGAGCCAGAAGGCTGCACCAGGCTCCAATCTGATCTGGCAAAATTTCTGCAGCTGGATGCCCTTCTTAATGCCAACCACTCTGAGAGTGTAGTGGGTGCTTTTACATGCCACCGGCACAAGGGCCAGTCAGGCGGTACTGGCAACGACCATGCTCAAATGGTGTTTTTTACGTGCCACCTGCACAGGTGCCAGTAAGGCCATGCTGGCAACAATCATGCTCGAATGGTGCTTTTTACATGCCACTGGCATAGGAGCCAGTCAGCGGCCCTGGCAACGATCACGCACAGATGGTGCTTTTATGCCTCTATTATATTCTGATTGATATTAATACTTTATAAGTGTATATCAACAGTTACCTATTTCACATAAACAAGAATTTGTATTAAAAAAACCTGTGGGATATATTTAGAAAATAATAAACTTACCTGAATTAAAATCACAATTAACAGCCGCAAAAGCGAAACTTTTATGTTTCACCATTTCATCTGCAGTTGTGAGAAATTCATTTTTAATCCGTTCACAGTTGGAGCATTTACTGACATGGAACGCCACAAAGACATGTGTGTTTTTAGATAATGTTTTCTGAAAGTTAGCTGCATTTGGGTTATAAGTGTTACTGGATGATGATGAGTGCCAATTATCTGCCAATGGGCTGAGAAAGAAAATATATCAGAAGTTATCATTAACAGACAATAATAATAATAAAAATATATTTAAAAAAATACATTTAAGGAAATCTTTAAGATACATGCTGAATGTATATATGTTTCGTTTAAACGTCCGCTTTCCATGCTAGCATGGGTTGGACGACTTGACTGAAGACTGGTGAAACCGGATGGCAACACCAGGCTCCAATCTAAATTTGGCAGAGTTTCTACAGCTGGATGCCCTTCCTAACGCCAACCACTCAGAGAGTGTAGTAGGTACTTTCACGTGTCACCTGCACGAAGGCCAGTCAGGCGATACTGGCAACGGCCACGCTCGAAACGGTGTCTTTTATGTGCCACCCGCACAAGCCAGTCCAGGGGCACTGGCAACGATCTCGCTCGAAAATCCTGTGATAAATAAATAAGAAAGGAACATATATCATAACAGCTGAATTATCTGTAGATGTTACCTTTGAAAACAATATCTGAATGTCCAACAAAAACAGAAGAAAACCCCATTAGTATCAGTTGAGTTCATGAAAAGATGTTTAATACAATTAAATTAGTAAGAGCATAATAAGCACAGCAAACAGAACTACTAAGAAATATCATGTAGAAAACTATCAAGAAATAAAATGAACACCTAAAGTTAGAGGAGACAATTTCACTTTACAGAACTTTCTGACCATTCATGTAGAATGAAGCCAACTGACATTCAGGGAAAAGTTCATCTCACAAAGCATAACAGATTCAACCTTTAAATGCATGGCTTTTAAATGAAAACTAACACACATGAAGTTAATGAAGCCAACAATGACATTTCTCAAGTATGAATGAGACAATTACTTTAACAAACATTTATCAAAGCCAAAGTAAACACATTTATATAGCAAACATTCATTACTCTTCAAACTAAAAAAGAACATTCAATAAATTCTGTACAAAATTTACAAAGATTAGGGAAGGATCACTAATTAAATTAATTTTCAAATAGCTTTGGTCCACTCCTACAGTTTTTCATCTTATCCAAAGTTATTGAAGATATGATTTATATTCAAGTAATATCTAACAACACTATGTAATAATTCTAGAGATGGTATAATTGTTTTGAACAAACTCTGCCTATTGCTTTCCTCTCTTACTCTAAGTTATAGCAAATATTATTTACAATGCAATAATGTATTCAACATTGCATGTTACATAGGTAAGAACTAGGTATAAGAATTTATGAATATCCTCCTTACACATTAACAACTGAGCTTTGAAAGGCAAAGTTAACTCGGCAAAATTAGAAATTAGAATGTCCAAGGGAAGTAACTAAATACTGCAAGACATTTTGCCACTCTACCAATTCTGCCATCCACAACTGTTGATGTTGTTAATAATAATGACAGTAATAATAATTCTTTCGACTACAAGCACAAAGCCTGAAATTTGGGGGAAGGAGGCTAGTCAATTACATCAACCCCAGTGCTCAACTGATACTTATTTTATTGACCCCGAAAGAATGAAAGGCAAAGTTGACCTTGACAGGAGTTGAACTCAGTAAATAAAGATAAATGAAATGCTGCAAAGCATTTCATCTGACATGCAAATGATTCTGTCAGATACAAGACCAGCAATTTTGAGGGCAGACAAGTAGTTGATACCAGTGAACCAAGCATTTGACCGTACTTTATTTTATTGACTCTGGAGGAAAGAAAGGCAAAGTTGACCTCAGCAGGATTTGAACTCAGAACATAAAGAGCCAGAAAATAATACTGTAAAGCATTTTCTCTGGCACACGATTTTACCTGGCCAACAAATACACAAGGTCACTTTGAGGGACAGGAACAATTGATGAAAATTAACCCCAGAATATTAGTAGTATTTTACTGACCCCTAGTAAGATTTGAAAACAGCATTTAAAGGAACACAATACCACAAACCATTTTCACTACCACTACCTTTTAATAATCCTTTCTACTAAAGGCACAAGGTTTGAAATCTTATGGGGAGGGCACTAATCAATTACCTTGACCCCAGTATTTCACTGGTATTTAATTTATTGACCATGAAAGGCAAAGTCAACTTCAGCGGAATTTGAACTCAGAACATAAAGATAGATGAAATGCAGCAAAGCATTTTGCCAAGCATGCTAACAATTCAGCCAGCTTGCTACCTTAATCACCTTTTAAGTATATTCAGTAAATTTGTTGCTTCCGTATAAACATGAAATATATAAGCATGAACAATAACATGGAACAGCTGTAGGTAATTGTAATACATCTTATCAGAACTTAAAATAAGTATTAGTCTAGTGCTGGGGTTAAGTTCCATCATTATCATCATCATAATAATCGTTTTAACATCCACTTCAACATATCAGGCCATGGAGGAGGGGGGGATATTACCTTCCATGGAAACAGGAATGGCTTAGCAACAAGAGATCCAGTCACAGAGGATCTGCCTCAATAGACTTTGTCCAGCTCATACAAACATGGGACAATGAACATTAAATCTATGATGATGTTTACTTGCTTATGACAGCCGATCAAAAGTGATAACAGTGTCAATCCAAGACATTTATCCTCCTCTACATCCAGTACATTGTTTTGCATGGGAGCAGATGTGGCTGTGGCTGACAAGACTGATATGATAAAGGCAGATCCTGTGGCACTGAGGGCACTGAAAGTGACTCCTTCAGTGCCCTCGGTTATGATGATTTTATATATATATATATATATATATATATATATATATCATCATCATCATCATCATCGTTTAACGTCCGCTTTCCATGCTAGCATGGGTTGGACGATTTGACTGAGGACTGGTGAAACCGGATGGCAACACCAGGCTCCAGTCTGATTTGGCAAAGTTTCTACAGCTGGATGCCCTTCCTAACGCCAACCACTCAGAGAGTGTAGTGGGTGCTTTTACGTGTCACCCGCACGAAAACGGCCACGCTCGAAATGGTGTCTTTTATGTGCCACCCGCACAAGCCAGTCCAGGGGCACTGGCAACGATCTCGCTCGAAAATCCTACAGGAGCCAGTCAGGCGGTACTGGCAACGGCCACGCTCAAAATGGTGCATCTCATGTGCCACCCGCACAAGAACCAGTCCAGGGGCACTGGCAACGATCTTACTTGGCTTGCTGGGTCTTCTCACGCACAGCCCATTTCCAAAGGTCTCGGTTCGTAGTCATCGCCTCGGTGAGGCCCAATGTACGAAGGTCTTGCCTCACCACCTCAGCCCAGGTCTTCCTGGGCCTACCTCTTCCACGGGTTCCCTCAACTGTTAGGGTGTGGCACTTTTTCACGCAGCTATCCTCCTCCATTCTCACCACATGTCCATACCAGCGCAATCGTCTCTCTTGCACGCCACAACTGATGCTTCTAATGTTCAGCTTTTCTCTCAAGATACTTACACTCTGACGGGTATTCACATTGACATTACACATCCAACGGAGCATACTGGCTTCATTCCTTGCGAGCTTACGTATGTCCTCAGCAGTTACAGCCCATGTTTCACTGCCATGTAGCATGGTTGTTCGTACGCATGCGTCATACAGTCTGCCTTTTACTCTGAGTGAGAGTCCCTTTGTCGCCAGCAGGGGTAAGAGCTCTCTAAACTTTGCCCAGGCTATTCTTATTCTAGCAGCTACACTTTCAGCGCACCCACCCCCACTACTAACTTGGTCGCCCAGATAGCGGAAGCTATCGACTACCTCTAGTTTTTCACACTGGAATGAGATAGAAGTTGTTTCCTGTTTGTTTGCAGTCTTTATTGCACCTGAACATCTGCCACAAACAAAAACTAACTTGCTAGTTAACCTGCCTTTGATGTTGCTGCACCTCTTATGTGTCCATAGCTTGCACCGGGTACATCTTATAGAGTTACTACCTACTCCTTTTCTACATACTGAGCAGGGCCATCTACCTGAAGGGGTTTGTGTTTTATCTACCTTCCTACTTATTAGGATTTTGGTTTTAGCTAGGTTGACTCTAAGGCCCTTCAATTCTAGACCTTGCTTCCACACCTGAAACTTCTCCTCTAGTTCTGATAGTGACTCCGCAATTAGGGCAAGGTCATCAGCATAGAGGAGCTCCCAGGGGCAACCTGTCTTGAACTCTTCTGTGATTGCCTGGAGGACTATGGTAAATAATAGGGGGCTGAGGACGGAACCTTGGTGGACCCCTACCTCTACCCGGAATTCATTGCTGTACTCATTTCCAACCCTCACCTTACTGGCAGCATCTCTGTACATGGCTCGCACATAATACATTTCTAAATCTCTCAGAGAAACTTAAGCAGTAGTGATGCGATAAAGTAGTTGTATACTGCCAACTTAACGTGACAGTCCCAATAAGGGAATATACTACTGTTATTTAGCCCTAGGAAGCTGGACCACCTCCTGTCGGCCTTGACACATTTCCTGTGTCCTTATGTTTGCGAGGGGGAGACAAACTCCTCCTAGGCTAGGTGGAAGAGTTTGTCTCCCCCTCGCAAACATAAGGACACAGGAAACGTGTCACGGCCGACAGGAGGTGGTCCAGCTTCCTAGGGCTAAATAACAGTAGTATATTCCCTTATTGGGACTGTCACGTTAAGTTGGCAGTATACAACTACTTTATATATATATATATATATATATATATATATATATATATATATATATATATGTATATGCAAGCCATGGTTTGATTCTACATAGCTTCGGGTTCAGTCCCCCTGTGCAGCACCTTGGACAAATGTCTTCTACTATAGCACCAACCCAACCCAAGCCTTGTGAGTGGATTTGGTAGACAGAAACTGAAGGATGGTGTAAGCATGTTTGTGTTTGCTTGTCCTGACATCACAAAATAACTGTCATTGATATACAAGCAGTGTCATTCATTTCCAATATTCTACAACAACGTGTCTACCAAGGGAAAATATTACCTTACTTGGAAACAGGTGAGTAGTTGGTGACAGGAAAGGCAACTGGCCACAGAAAATCTGTCTCAATAAATTCCATCTGATCCATAGAAGTATGGAAATCTTCAAACACCCCTTTGCTCTTGATCACAAGCTCAGCTCTGGTATTGAAGAAAGTGTGGTTGGTGTCTTTCTCAATCCATGGAATTACAATCAAAAGTATTATGAGACCAGAAATTAGGGCTGGTGAAATCATAGAAATTCTCTGACAACCACTTTTGAGTCTTTCCAGAGATAAGGAGCTGAAATCTACTACCACACATATGGCCTTCCAGCGCCAACCCTCTCAAGGGTTTGTTGACCAGTCTCCAGTAGCTTTTGTGAGTGTGTACACACACACACACACACACACACACTGGTGTAACCCTACGTGCTGAGTTAATACCCTTTGCTTCAGAAGAAAAACTTACCCATTCAATATAATTACTTAAATAAGCAACAGACTAAAATCTTGAAATCCTTATAAGTGAATAAACAAATATGGACTCCTGATGATAGCCTTTCTTTGTCATTTCAAAATAACTTTCCTATAAGTTTGTGGCACAAAGCCATTGTGTAGAAAACTGGTTTCTTTTTCTCCAGCAATAGCTGTTCTAATATTTTCACACAAGAAAAAAAAAAATGAAAGCCTTGAAAATAATAAACAGAAAAAATTCTAGCCCAGAGTAGGATTGGGTCACACCAATGCAGTAACTGAATAGTCCATGAATAATCTGAGTCAAAGCTTTTGTATGGTCATTCAATCTGCAACAAAATAGCAGCTAATGAAAGTAAAATAAAATAAAAATGCACAGACAGCTGCAAATGGTATCAAAATCATTTCTAAATTAGGTATAAAGATGTGTATATAAATATGATTAAATAGAAAAAGAAAGTTCTTAGTGGTTCTTCATAGGTAGGTTGATATCAAATACCCAGAGACTAACATCAGATGCAAAAGAGGAAAATCCAAAGCAATCCTTTATAGCTGTTTCTGAGGTTTGGTGATCAGTAAATGCATGAGTGTAGATTGTGCAAACATACACATCTACTAAATCGATGATAACAAATGTATATAAAATAACACAAGTTTAAGGCAAAAGTACACCCCCATAAACCATATCTTATTGGTTTTAAAAAGAACACATTGGATAATATAGTCTTAAAAAATGTTATGCCTGAAAATAAGATGGGACAAATGGGATCAATAAGATATTTGATTATTGGTTTGTTCAACTGGTCTGATTCAAGGCTAAAAATAACAACTTAATGATTCAAATCTGACAACAGACAATGTTGGCAGTTTACAAAGTCTCACTCACTCACTCTCTCTCTCTCTCTCTCTCTCTCTCTCTCTCTCTCTCTCACTCACACACACACACACACACACACACACACACACACACACACACACACACAGAGAGAGAGAGAGAGAGAGAGAGAGAGAGAGAGAGAGAGAGAAAAGCTGTTTCTTTCATTGTTTTTGTGAGTTGCTTTGTTCTGGTGTCTTTTCTTCAGTTTTATTTGGTAGCTTTTCAGAGTGTAACTGACCCTTTCTTATCTCTACTTCTCTCCTCATGGATACATTTTCTCTTTGGTCCACAAAATGTGCTTGTAGGCACAATATGGCTGAATGGTTAAGAAGTTTGCTTCACAACCATGAGGTCCTGGGTTCAATTTCATTGTATGGTATCTTGGACAAAATGTAATTTCCCATGTCCTTGAACTAACACATACCTTGTAAGTGAAATTGGATAGATGTAAAGTGTATAGAAGCCCATTGGAGGGATTGTATCGGTAATTCAAGAAATCTTAAAACACAAAAGTTCTACTGTAAGAGATACAATAAAGGGAACCCTCTGAGTAAATCTAAAGATAGTGTAACAATCCTGCTAGTTGAGATGGTACTGTCAAACTGTCTATTTCATGCCAACATGGAAGACAAATGCTGAAATCATAGAAAACAACTCTTCTTGTGTGGTGGTGGTGGTGGTGGTGGTGGTGGTGGTGGTGGTGGTGGTGATGGTGATGATGATGATGATGATGATGATGATGATGATGATGGTGATGGTGGTGGTGGTGGTGGTGGTGGTGGTGGTGGTGGTGGTGGTGGTGGTGATGATGATGATGATGATGATGATGATGATGATGATGATGATGATGATGATGATGATGATGATGATGATGATGATGATGATGATGAGGAGGAGGAGGAGGAGGAGGAGGAGGAGGAGGAGGAGGAGGAGGAGACTATTTTTGAAACATAAAAACCATAAGTTCAAAACTTTCCGCAGCTTTTGAGCTCTTTTGCCAGATAAGACACAAAATTCTTCTCTTGCTTCAGCCTCCTCAAGCTGACCGTACAAGGCTACTCTCATTTCTTGAATGAGTGCCAGGTGGTAAAAATGGAGTGGACACTCGGCTATTTATTAAACCTACAGTTGTAACAATACATATATGCAAATATCGAAATTTTGCAGAACCATTCCAATCATGCTACAGAAAATTTGTATGTTTAAATGATCAGACCTGTTGATATGGGCCAATCACAATACACAAAATTCTACTTACTTCATCATAAATTCTGACAGTTCTTTAACAGTTTTACCCATACATTCTGACATTGCTTCTCCATTTCTAAAAGAAAAAAAATCAAACAAATTAGCATGTTTATGTGTCAAAATAAAACAACAGATATAATCTATAACTGGTGTGTGTGTTAATATTATTGGTGTAATGACTTTCCCAAGACAAATGAAATACATAATTTCTTTTGAATTTGTATTTTTTTTTTACTGAAAGATTTTGATTCTTGACATGTTGTAAAAATCCATATAGGTAGAACTGAAGATGCAGTCTTAGGAGAGAGTACCTTTGAAAACAATACTCTTTGTTATACATTTGTCACCTCTTCTTCTTTGAGGGTTGTTATTTTTATTTCCATATCAAAAAGTGGGCATACTCTAGAAAGAACTATGCACAATTGTCCATGGAAAAATACTAGTTAGCTTCCATCACTTAATGATTATGTTATTAAAATTATTGCATAAAACATTGAATGAATAATGTATGTAATAAATGCTTTAAACAATCTCAAATATAAAATGAAATCAAAGACATAATCCATATATAATTCTTTCTAATTTTTGACACAAGGCCAGCAAATTTTGAAGGGGATGGGTCAGTCAATTACATTGATCTCCTTCCCACAAAATTTCAGGCCTTGTACCTATAGTAGGAAGGATAATCGATACATAATAATATTCTGTTATAGTATGCCTATGTTGGTAATATGCTGTACTTTCATATCAGAGAAAAATGTATTTGGTAAGATTTGAACCCCAGACCTAGCGAACAAACTACAGTAGCTGCCACACTCAGCTGTGGAATCTAAAAACAAAATATCAATAAATATATGTTTACATGACTCTTAAATTGAAATATTTATTCTCCAATCAAATGTCATAAAAATTATATAAAATAAATGTATCTGTAATACATTATAACTTTGATTTAGTTCCATAGTTTATCTGTCAATTGTTTTCAAATATCATTAATGTTGAGAGTATAATAGATTATGTCTGGCATTTTGCTCCATAATTATAATAGTGTTACATAAATGGAATCAGAAAAATATTATAGATTATCAACAATGTGGCAAAAAGATAGGTATTTAAATACAATTTCTAAATAAATAGTTGTGCAGTGGTTTAAGAGCAGGACGGAAGTACATACTGTTAAAGTCAGTAAATAGAAAAATAATAGAATACTCACTTGAAATATTTCACTATAAATCGAAAGGAAAAAGTAGAAAAAGAAAAACAAGGGTAAGTTAAAACAAAAGATTTAAAAATGAAAAAAAAAACAAATAGATGAAATTTTCTTAAGATAAACAATTCAACATTCTATTATTATATACACTTTCATTAGCATAGAATAAAACATTGAATCATGACACCTCTTTAAGAATAGATCTAATTAAGTTTTACAAGGAGTGGGTATTTAATTGTATATATCTCAATATATAACTGGTACTTAGTTTATTGACAGGGGATGAAAAGTAGACTGATTCTGAACAGAATTTCAACTCAGAATAGTGAAACATTGAATTAGATTCAATAAAGTGTCTTAAATTATGCAAATATTAGTGAGTAGTGAGTAAGATAAAACAAAAGTCAGATGAAAGCAGAATGGTTAAGAATTAAACCATTATTGGAATTAAAGATAGAAAGGGGATGCAGTGACAGAATATCAGTCATTAAATTGACATTTTCTCATGGTCAACAATTACACATAACATGTCTGTTATTAGATGTAACATGTTGAATTTGCAAGTCAACAACATTTTGATACTAACACACGTTCAACAGATATATTCTTAGATATAAAGTTCTAGAAATTATCACTTATTCAACAACAACCCTATTAGATTCTTGGACATGGATCTCTCATTTAACGACTTAATTTAGAGCAAAAATCATACCAATAGTACTTTATAAAATATAACAGGTAGTCAGATGGGTACCCAGCTATAAAACAACACAGACCCCAGTAATTCAATCTCCCTTTTTTTAATACTAGCATAATAACACCTTATCACCACACATCACAATCTTTTGTTACCTTGTTTGAGAAGCCTGAGATCTGTCCTCATCAGTTCTTCTCATGTCTTCCTTTGTTGCACGTACATTCCACCATCAGTACATGGCACTTTTTTTTATCCAACATTCATCACCCATTCACATTAGATGTCTCTACCAATGCAGGTGTCTCTTCTGCATACACCAGTCAATGGTTTCAATATGCGACTATGCTCTCAGATCACTTGTGCTCTTCTCCTTCATGTAAGTTAACAGAGTACACCCAGTAGATCATATCTTATTGATTCTCCTTTCTTTAACCTCTGCAAGTCCTTCAGTCAGTGCCAAAGTCTCACTACTATGGAACATCCACGTTTCTTGCATATGATTCACACAGTCTATCTTTTGCACAAGGAAAACTCTGCTATCAACAATTTTTTTTTTTTTAACTATATCTCCCTCTTACTATCCTTTCATTATATTCCCCTCCACTATTGATAACATAACCTAAGTAACAGAAACTAGCTATTATTTCTAGAAATCAATATGAACAGTAATTTGATTGTTTGATTTCATTGCCCCTATTGCTAATCAATCCTGGTTCCCTGTAAATAAGTCAGAGTTCTTTTGTATTAAGCATACAGGTCAAGTTTGCGTGTGTGTGTGTATCTATCCATCTATCTATATATATATTCCTTATTTGTAGATTAACAATGACACCATTGGTTTCATGTAGAAAAATCACAATTTACATGTGCTCCACCAAAGAGTGTTGGTAATCTATCTCCATATTCACAGCATTATTAATCCACAAATAAAGAATGTATTTCTTCACCAAATGCAGGGAAGCATTCATTCTCAGTTTGCCACCACTACCACATGCACACATACACATATCAAACAAGGCCACTTTCCTTATTTTGTACTCTCCACTACTAATTAGAATTTTGATCTGCCATGTTGAATCTTAGGTCTTTGAACTCTAGACCATTCTTCCTCACTTGAAACTCTTCATGCTACTCTTCAACTGATTTTGCAATGAGAATCAGATTCTTAGCATATGTTTCCAAGAGTATCTAATCATGAACTCCAGCTGTGTTGCTTTAAAAACTAGAAAGAATAGACTGTGGAGCTGACAATAAGGTCCTCATGAAGACCTACATAGACACTAAATTCTTCATTAAGCATGGCTTAACTACATGATTTGAATAGCTTTTACTAAGTGTACACATTATTTACTCCTGTTACACAAACATCAGGACTTGCAAATTCATCCAAAACATGCCAATATGAAAAATATAACAATACACATAAGAACTTACAGACATGAGATCTTGACCCAACAAATTTGTCTGCCAAACCTTTGTCTGCAGATCTGTCCACTGCAGCAAAAACGTCAGTGCTCTGTAAGAAGGATGAGAAAATGAATTTATAATTGGTTTGAGGAATAATTAATATTCTTAGGTGTTTTTGACAACAATATTATAATTTGTCACAAAATAGTTGAGTTTTTGAGTAAGAAATATATTGAGTTCAAACTTTAGCACACAGCCAGTAGTTAATTACATCAGTCCCAGTGCATAACTGGTACTTATTTTATCAATCCCGAAAAGATGAAAGGTAAAGTCGAGCTCGATAGAACTTGCACTTAGAATATAAGAACAGACAATATGCCACTTTTTTGTCTCTAAACATAGAAATAAACAGATTTATTCAGTTCACTTAAACATATTACCAATATACTTTGTATGTTCTTCATAGGTGAAAGATTAAGTGAAGATCAAAAAAATAAGACAACAAAATACTGTAATTCAAGGCAAACTGACACTCCACTGATTATGATGATGAGTGTTCCAGTTGATCTAATCAACTGAACAGCTTGCTCCTCAGACATGCATACCCTTAACGTAGTTCTTAGGGAGATTCAAGTGTCATACAGAATGTGCCCTTTGAAATATATATACTACTCATTTTTGCAGGCTAAGTGGACAGGAACAATGTGAAAATGTCTTGCTCAAGCACACAATGTGCCACCAGGAATCGAACCCATGAACTTACAATTGTGAGCTGAATACCCTACCCACTAAGCCACATGCCTTCACTTAGCACAAGCTATTTAATGAGACTACATCAACTGTTTTTAATCAAACAGAAGTAGTGTTAGTACGTATGGTTGATAGCATTACTTATCTAACTAATCATTCTAGCTTAACTTGTCAATTCAGTATTTCATCTCTGCAATAGTGCAAAACGGGTCAAAATGTATCAGCCTAGCAACAATAATTGAAATCACTTATAACGACTATACTATTAATGGTAGCTAAATTAAATATTTTAGATGCTTACCTCTCCAGCCTTAAGGAAAGTTGCTGTCATGGAAAACTCTTTCATAAGTTCTGTGTCAGGTCGTTTGCCTATGATGAAAGACAGAATAGACTAGACAATGAAAATAGTAAAAAGAACAGTTCACACCAATAATAACAAGAAGTTCATAATAACAAGAAGCTTGTGTTTCAACTAGAACCTAATGTAATAACCATGAATAAAATGAAAGCTGTCATAAAATATAATGATATTTCCATTGTTAAAGCAATGCCAAGCATACAATAAAAGTTATCTAAATATCATAGAAGTTATATAAATTATCATCATCATTTAATGTCCATTCTCTATGCTGGATTGGGTTGAACAGTTTAACAGGATCCAGCAAGCTGCAAGGCTGTGCTGAGCTCCAGTGTCAGCTATAACATGTTTTCTACAACCAGATGTCCTTCCTAACACCAACCACCTTACAATGTGTATTGTGTGCTTTTTTTTCATGCCACCAGCACTAGTGAGGTCACCAAGTTACAAGACCGAAAAGAACAGTAAAGAGGAAGAGCCCTTGCATTATTAAGTGGTGGGTATTAGGAAAGGGGAATTGGCTTTATGCCAGGTGCTGAGAGGCTAAAGTATGACAGAGGGTCAAGAATAGATGCTTTACTATAGATGAGGCACATGTCATTCCCACATTATAAGGGTAAGTTGTAATAGTTGGGAAGTTAAAAATATATGCTTTTAACATTACTAAATTATGATGAGAGAGTCATAGAAGGCCGAATCTTTAGACTGCAGACCTACTGGCTAGAAAATCAAGGATTTATATTCCCTTATTTATATTCCTTAAGTGGTGTCCTTAATAAAAAGACTTAAATCATACTGATTCACTTGTAAATATGCACCATGAGTGAGGTACCAGCTCACAACTAGAAGCAGCAGGAACGCTAAGGAATGTTTTGTTAGCTTGTAATGCAGAGTTTAATACTTTCATACTGCATTGGAGAGAACATGAATATCGACAGTCATGAAAGATTGAAAATAGTGCCTTGATAACTATTTCCAGAGTTAAAAGAACAAACAAACATTTCTAAATTTATAAGAAAAATGTTGTTATTGACAATAACAGAACTTACGTGAATAGAAAAATACTAGGGCTGAAGGATTCTCACTGATAAAGTGATCAAATGAAGTAGAAGATAACAAAATGACATCTTTGAAAGAAGGCCCAACTTCTTTTAGCCAAAATTCTTCTTGTGGTGACATCTTAGGAACTGGCTCTGGTGTAGGAGGAGCATTTGGAGATTTCAAGAAATTTACAAAATCTGTTGTCTGAAAAAGACAGGAACCAGGATAATTCATATGAATACTTTATCTTGGAAAATATTTTCACTATAAACTATTAAAGAATATTGAGAACTGAAGCAACTTTCCTAAAACCAGCTACCATATTCTGAAATGGAAGCAGCAAATATTGTCGGGTGGAGTTAGATTTGAGTTATCATGTCTAGAAATGTAGATGCAGTTGTCACAACATTAGAAGCACAAAATGGATCATACATACATCTTATCAATATTTCAATGTCAGAAGGAGGTAGTGAAGGATAATGCTCGACCCAAGATAAAGAAGTAGAAGTATCAAACAATAAAACCTATTTTCAGTGGTGTATAATAACAGCTCATGGCTATTAAACACACTGGAAATTTAGATCCAATAAACAGATTTTCCTGAGAATAAATGTTTCAGAGATTTGTTATCAAAAACTAGGAAAGGAAAAGAAAGCATTCATTTAAAAACTGATAAAAGAAAAGCTTGACTATATAGGTACAGATATGGCTATAATATTTACTGTATAGCATATTTCTCGAATCTATGCCAATATGGAAAAATCATCATTACCATCATCACAATGCCAACAAAGTTTATAACAATGATGGCAAATAACAACAATAATAATGGCAATGACAAGAAAGCATACTTTATATACAATTTATTTTCTGCATGAAAGTTATTTTCATATATTCTCAAACAAGTACAATCATTAAATCATAAATTGTATCTATCACTGTTAATGCCACAGTGTATGTAGACGACAAAAGAAAAGAAAAACACTTACTGTTCTGCCACCCATGTAGTCTTGTGGGTTCTTGCCATAATTGAAGTACTTCAGGGTAGGATAACCTTTCACATCATGAGCTGTACACAAAGAAGTATGTTCTGTGCAGTCCACAGCACATATAGCAAGCTAAAAAAGAAATAATGATAGTACTCAATGATATAATCCAAAGTTATTTCAATAAAATTTTTAGTTTGAAGAAATATCATTAGTTCAGCACAAGAATTTATCATACAAACAACAGAGACTTGAATATGTAATATAATTAGTTGAAAAACTTCAGTTAACTGAAATTAACCATGTACTTAGAAGACAAAAATTCATTCTGGATGTGTTTATAATATAAATCAACAAGCAAATGAGATAATTCCAATAATATTATCTAATCCAAATTTCTGTAAGATAAAATCAATGTAATTATGATAGGATCTTGTTTCTAAAGTCCACTGGTGGAAGCCACAGACATATTTCAGCCTTGTTAGATCTTATTAGCAAGGCACATTCATCTCAGCTGACAAATCTTAGAAATGATCAGTATACAGAGAAAACGTAGTGTTCGTAACTAATTACCATCACACAAGTGTTCTTCCTTTATCAGTAAAATATGTCAGTAATGTACATTTAAAACTGTTGTCATATATATATAATAAACATTTACATATATGATACTTGATCTTACACAATTCATCAAAAACAGAGCATCTTAATTACACTGAATCTATTTCTACGTAATTTACAAATTCCAAAATTACAGATAAAAACGAAAAGAAATAGAACTGCAAAATTATGTTTTAAACAAGAGAAAAAGTAACTTACCTTAGGTTCATCTTTCAATTGTAAAGCAGCTTCTGTGAATTCTGGTTTAGCTTTCTTACAGTGTCCACACCCTAAATGTATAAAGTATTTGATTTCAGAGAAACTTAACTACAGTTTATTAATTATTATAGCATCAATAATAATTACAATAACTACTTAGGACAAGCTATGAATTACAACAAATAGATATCAAAAGAAATCATTTTAGAAGAAAGATATTTCATGTAACTATACTCCAAAAGAAAAGAAAAAGAATCCTTCTTAACATACAATATATATATCATCCACTGCCAGGAAAAGAACAAATGGAAAATGAATAAACTTTAAATTAAATCAAAATCAATGTCTGAATTTGAATCATTTGACACATACTGATAATTTGAAAATGAATTTAACCAAGTTAAGTAACAAACACAGTGGCTCGCTGTTTATCCCAATAATATTTTATCCATACTTTCTATGGTGATTTGGGGATGGGACTGTTTTGGGGTTTTTTTTTTTTTTTGGAACATCTTATTTTAAAATCAAGCATGAAAGAAGCAAGGTTTCTATCCTGGGGTAGAGGAAATAGATTACATTGTTAAAAACAATTCTAGGAATTACAACAGAAACATTGGCAAATGTTCATCTTTTTTCTTTTTCAATTGTAAAGGTTGCAATTTATGAATTAAATTTTGTAATACTTATCATAAAGATCGGAAGCATGTCAGAGGATAGACGTGTCTTGATTCGAATTCATTTCTAAGACTGACTTTAGCTACAATGGATATCAAGATGACAAGAGTTAGATTATCATCATCATCTTCATTTAGCATCCATTTGTCCATGCTGGCATAGGTTGGATAGTTTGACCAGAGCTAATAAGCTGAGGGGCTCCACCAGAATCCAGTTTGATTTGGCATGGTTTCTATAGCTGGATGTCCTTCCTAATGCCAACCACTCTGAGAGTGTAATGGATGATTTTACATGCCACCAGCATGGGTGCCAGTTGCATGACATCAGTATCTGCTACAACTACGATTTCACTTGATCTGATGGCCCTTCCTTCTCAAGCACAGCATGTTGCCAAAGGTCTCAGTCATTTGTCATTGCCTTTATGAAACCCAGCACTCTTTACATACCACCGGCATGGGAGCTAATTACATGGTTGCTAAATTGATCTAGCTTGCTCTACTTAGAAGAGTTGAGTTTATAGTGCTGCAAAACAATACCAAGTCATTCTAGAAAATTTTCTTGCTTCATTTTTTTCCACTACTAAATACTGGTAGCAAACAATATTGTCTCAGACTGAACATTCAGTTATTCATTTGACTGTTCACTCATTCATTTTGCTTAATGTTTGTATTTCCATGCAAGCATAGCTCAGATAGAAGCTAATTGAAGTAGGATTTTTACAGGTATTGGTTCTCCTTGTAGCAAAACCTTAACTATTTTTCAAATAAGGGATTTTTTTTTTTTATCCCAGAGGAATTTGAAAGCACAGAGAAAGCGAAAGATTCTTCAACAGAAAATGTCAACCAATGTCATTGTTTGCATCCCAATCAAAAGAAGGCGATGTTGTTATTTGTAGCTATGGTTCCATGTATGCTGTAAACAGTCATGCAGAGGTGCACACACACACACATAAAATACATGATGGGCTCTTTCAGTTTTTGTCTACTAAATTCCTTCACATAACATTGGTCAGCCCAAAGCTATAATAGAAGACTTGCCTTAGGAGCCACACAGTGGGACTGAACTTGAAGCCACATCTCTCTTTTTCTTTTTTTTTTACTTGCTTCAGTTATGTGACTGTGGCCATGCTGGAGCACCACCTTTAATCAAACAGATTGAGCCCAGGACTTATTCTTTGTAAGCCTAGTACTTATTCTATCGGTCTCTTTTGCCAAACCGCTAAGTTACAGGGACGTAAACACACCAGCATCAGTTGTCAAATGATGTTGGGGAGACAAACACAGAGACACAAACATATATATACACACATACACACACATATATATATAAATATATATATATATATATATATACGGCGGGCTTCTTTCGGCTTCTGTCTACCAAATCCACTCACAAGGCTTTGGTCAGCCCAAGGCTATAGTAGAAGATACTTGCCCAAGGTGCCACGCAGTGGGACTGAACCCAGAACCATGTGGTTCGTAAGCAAGCTACTTACCACACAGCCACTCCTACGCCTATGATTAAGATTAAGAAACAAACTTCTTATCTACACAACCATGCCTTAGCATCATCATCATCATCATCATCATCATCATCATTTAATGTCTACTTTCCATGCTGACATGGGTTGGACAGTTTGACTGAAAACTGGTAAGTTCCAGTCTGATCTGACAAGGTTTCTATGGCTGGATGCCCTTCCTAATGCCAACTACTCCAAGAGTGTAGGAGATGCTTTGTACGTGCCACGTCCACGTACATTATTAAAATTACAAAGACACATTTGAGTCTCATATGAACAGGTATTTCATTGTTGTGGTACTCCATAGGAACTAAAGAAATTACCATTCAATAAAAGTATCAAGGAAACAACTAATGAATACAAACAAAATGGGACAAAGCTAATTGATAGGAATTGGTAATTTGAGGGACAATATTTCAGATATTGACTACTGAGAGGAATTAACCAGTTTTTAGAAGCAAAATGAACTTATAAGAAAATTTTAATAAATTGGTTAACAGAAAAACAAAATGGAAGAAAGATTAAATAATTGTGATGGAATATTCACTTCACCATACAAATAAATGTAATACATTAAAAGAATGTTACAAAAAGAAGTGTATTTCAGAATGTAATACACACAAATGAAAAATAAAACCAAGATGTTAGTGAATGCAAAAAATGAGCTAAATGCTTACATGGAGCATAAAACATTACTAAGCTATGTTTCTTCTTCTTCAGAAAAGTTTTGAAGTTTTCTGCAGTCAAATGATGAACATCACTCTCAGTATCTGCCCACCTGGGTTCTGGTGGAGGTGGAGGTGGTGGTTCTTTGGGACTGAAATAGAAAGATAATTGAAGCTGTAGTTTGATATTTTGAGTTTTACTGTTAGAATTGGTTAAGATATGAGATAAAATATCTAATTGAAATTACTTTCTACCACATTAAATAGTGTGGTCAGCATGGATGATGTCTCACTACACCTTTTATTTCCTAACAAAATTCTTATAGTGATACCTTTTAACTCTCCCCTTAATAAAGAAACAAGTGATGTATGTGAGCATTTCAGAATGGACTATAATCTAAAATGAACTCAGTAAATAGATTTAAATAACTAAATCACAAATAGTTTTATCGTTTGATAAATAACTACAAAATTTGAAAATTGAAGACAATAGAAAGTTATCTTTGCGAAAATGGAACTGAAATTATCTTCCTAAAGGATTCAAAATTAAGAATGACTTCATCCATTACCTTATACAAAATATTAAAAAATTTCCTTAAAACATTCAAATATAGATATAAAAAAAATCATAAAACAATAATATAATCAAAACTTGTCTAGTTTATATGCATATAAGGGATATATTTAACTTATTGCTAGACATAGTTGGATGAACCTTCAAAATCATACCTGCATAGGAAAATCATCATCATCATTTAACGTCCATTTTCTATGCTGACATGGGTTGGATGGTTTGACAAGAGCTGGTCAGCCACAGAGCAGCCCAGGCTCCAATTGTCTATTTTGGCATAATTTCAATGGCATAATTTCAATGGCATAATTTCAATGCCACTCTACAGAATGTACAGAATGCTTTTTATGTAGCACTGGCATGGGTGCTTTATACATGGCACCAGTACAGGTGCTTTTTGTCTGGCAGATATGTCTATGTCTAGTGATATAAAAAAAAAAACTGTCAAATAAAAATTAAAACAAAACTTACTCTTTCATAAAGGAAACAATGTCAGAAGCTTTTCTTTCATTGAAGTCCCACATATATTCTCCATTGCTGAAAACACAAACAAATGTAGTATTTATTGAATTAAAAGTAATATAAAATCTTAAACAATATTTAAGAAAATATTTATGAATATGATACAGAATCTTTTTTCATATACTCAATCAGATGTAGATAAATACTCATTAAATACATCCACAGTAACATTTTCAATTCAGAGATAAATTTGAAATAGTTTTTTGGGGATGTTTTACTTCATCTTTTTTAACACTTACCGAAAGTATTTTACAGTGGGAAATCCTTTAATTTTAAACCGTTCACTGATTTGGCTTTCTTGAGTGGAATCAATAGCAGCTAAAGCTCCTTCAATCTGTAGGTAGCAAAATCATAAATTAAATAGCTTTAGCAACTATAAGAAAGACACATGAAAAAATACAGGGTGAAATACATACAAATAAAGGTGTCTGTGTGAGAAAATGGTTACAGAGAATTGTAGAAGGAATGAAGGAGAGACTTATGAAAAAAACTATTCAAGAGAAAATTAAATGCATCAATAAACAGAGCATAAAAAATGCTGTGAGAAAATAAGGTTCAAATTGTAAATGGAAAATATCATCCGATGATTCTTAAGATAAAATTGTGCCATTTTGTGATTTATCATGAAAGAATATGAGATGAAAAAGTAGTAGTGCTAGATCCATCTATTCTCTTTCCATCTTGACAATAACTCACTAATAGAGATTGTTTTTATCATTAAATATCAGCTCAGCAATATATACTAAAAGAACTCTCAGCAATTATACAATGGTTCTACAACATGCAATAAACTGTGCCTCCTCACAATTAGGTGGAATTAGATGCTGGTAACAGGATACAAACTGTCAGATTTTTGGCTAATAGAGTGATATTGAATAATTTTAATCAACTATGGTACCCAGAGAAGAATGTGGTTGCTTTATATATGAATTCAAACTAGTACCTTTCAAAAAAAAAACTTGCTACCAATAAAATATTAATGTTGCTCTATAATTAGTTTGAATTTGAATGAAAGATGTTTTCACTTCATTTACTAATTAGAGACAACTCTTCATTTTGCACTCACCACTATTCATGTCTCAGCTCCCAACTCTCATATTAAATACTGGTCTGCCATTTCTCATTACAACAATATTCTACTGTAACTCTCTTCCAGCATACAATCACTTCCCAGTATACAAAAGTTCAAACTAAACTTTTAGCAGATTAACTTCACTCAACTTCCTCAAGCCCCTAAACTAAAAGTGTTACAGTCATTGGTACACTTTCTCATACTAACTAAGTAGACCACAAACAGTTTCTTTACTGCAAGCCTTATTCTCTGATAAGAAAGACTAAGATAATGGTTAACACTTTGATAATGGAATAACGAATATTAAATCTAAGCTTCATAATTACATTTTCTTCTTTTAATGTTGCAGCCGCTTCAATATATTCAGGTTTCATTTTCTTACAATGACCACACCCTATAAAATGAATAATTTGTTAACAAATAATGATGGAAAGCAAATATAAGGATTTGGTAAATTAAGAAATCATAATTTCTTAACTAAGATTTTTCATTTATATAACCATCTATATAGTAAAGCCACTTACAGAGTGTGTAAATTATAGATCAAGGTTGAAAAATTTATTTCTAGCTACTCTGCCAAATATTGCATTGAATCTTGGTTGGGATAAATACTTCTAAAAATGAGACCCTCATAGTATGTAAGGCTATCCTCAATGCTATTATCAGAAAGGATACTGGATTAGTCCACAGAACAACTGGATCACCACCATTATTAAATGGTTTCATGGTACTGATAACAAAGCAGCCTGCAGATTCACCCAGTTTGAGATCATCAATTTTTATGCTTCCAAATTGAAACCTCTCTTCTTGGTAACCCTGAACCTAAGAAATCATTTCACACGGATTAGCAATCTTGATGTTAGAACAGTCAGGAACACTAAGAAGTTCTTTTTATATCATGACAACTTCTACTAATATCAAAGGGGAAGGTGATTTGTTATTTAAAATTTTTATAGGGAACTACAACAAGACAGGGTTATTTATCCTAAACACCCTCAAGAAGTGCAAGCACACACACACGCACGCACGCACAAGTCACAACCCAAGTTTGTACAGGAACACTAGCCTAGCAGTTTCAAATGATATGTACAGCCATACCATTGATTGAAAAAAGAACTTAACAGGAATTCTCTAAGAGTTGGTTTAAAAATAAGTATTATCACCACTCTAACTACAGACATTATTTCAGACTTCAAGGCAGTCTAATGATGAAACCATATATATTTATAGGAATTCCACCCAATAATACAATTGCCACTGCCCCCAACTATAACTAGAAATATAGTAGCTGGCATTAATAGAATTTTCAGTTTATTCTCAGACAGAGTCACTTTCAACAGGTTCACATTCTAGTACAAAGTATTAATGACTTTGGTGAGAAATTACGATACAGCAAGGATTCACCATCCACCAAAGACATGGAAGATAACTTGGTTCAGTCCTCCATCTCAACCTAAATGTCTCAACAAACATAGCCAAGAACTCTTTATCCCTCATTAGATATCATTTCCCAAGTACACATAAATATTACAAACTTTTTAACATGCATAATGTTAAGGTATTATTACTGCCTAAATAACAACTTTTCCAATATCACACAACAACAACTAAAAAAGATACACTTATGCAGTCCTTTCTCAGGCATCCGCCTGCCCACTGAAGGAATTCTTCCTTCTTATGATAACTCTCACTCCACCAGACAGTATACTAAGGAACTGCACAAGACTTATAGCCATCAACTTCAAGGGAAGTTAACTTAGCATATGTACAGCATCAGATTTCAGCACAGAGAAAATACCACCTCTCTTTCCTGTTTCAACTGGACATTTAAGAATCAGTGAAATGATCTGTCCAGCATAAAGGAGTATACTCAATAAAGCTCTCTTTTATTTACTTGGTGCTTATATCTGTTATCCTTGTCTTTCTGAGAAACTTCACATATTGAAAGAACCCACTGTATCTCCAATCAAGAAGACTAAACTTTGATATAGTTATCATCAATAGATCCCCTGTTAGCTGACTTTAGATTAATAATAGAATTCCTAAGGAAAGCAAGAGAGACTACTCTTTTCTACTACATAAGAGTTATCCTTCATTGAGAAGCCATTCAATTATAACACCTCATAGTCATCCAAATACCAGCACCAGATGGAGTGGCTTCTTCACACATATATTAAATCTAAAGTTCACTAGTTAATATATTCTAAAAAGACATACATGGAGCATAAAACATCACAAGGACTGACGAGTGTTCCGCTAGAAAGCTGTCAAAGTTGATCTTTGACAAATGTTCAACATTTGACTCATCATCAAACAAAGATGCGTCTTTTTCTGCTTCCTTTGGTGGTGTAGGGCTGAAAAATATCAAAATAAAAAATAAAGTCAGAATAGATTTCAGTTATATTGTACATTGTATTAAAAATAGAGAAAGTATTACTAATAAGCAGTGAAATTGTTATTAGCAACTAAAGTTAATCTAACAATACAAAGGAACCATTAAAAATATCCTCTCTGTTACTTTCATAACTTAGTCCATCAGTTTGATATCTCTGTAGTTGTTTCTTTCTGGAGCATCTCTTTTGCCTTGTAGCAACTGATGATGATATTGGAATGTCAATCATTGAGAATGATCTCTTCCTTTACTATCTGATTGCTTATACAAGTGACTTAGTGTACCCCACTTTACTGAATAATTTTAACATTTCTGATAGAATTCCTAATGATCCAGTTGCTTTCCTACCTTTGTATCTTCAATGGACAGTTAATTTTAGTCTATATAGCTATTAATTTAAATTGTTTATCCCTCAGTTAGGTCTACTTGAGATAATTTGTCTCTCCCAAGCATTCTCCTTATTCAGCAACCTCTCAAAATATAATTTCCATGCCTTTTTCTTCCTAGTTTTAGTGAGAACAAGTGTGTCACTCAATATTCTCACCAATAACATCTTGTTTCATACTGACATGCTACAATCCGCAATACCTCACACCTCTGATCCTCATGTCACAAAATATAACCAAACCTCTTATTTTCTGTTTCTCTCCTTGCTAAGTATATCTGACATCAAGTCTCTCTTCTAGTTACCAGTTATTATTCCTTGCCCCCTTCCCTTTCTTCCATTCTTTCCAGGTTGTCTCTCAGCTTTTATAGTTCTATCTACTGAATCATTTTACTGCCACGTCACCTTCTGTCTGGTTGAAATTCTGTTCCATCTACAGTTCAGGTCTGTGGTTTGCAGCAGATTGTCTCACAAAAATTCTCGGTTGTCTTCTGAATTATAGGCCACTGTTGCTTTCTACTTTCCAACACATACATCACCTAATATTTCTTTAAATTTACATCTGGCCAGAGAATTTTTCAGCTTTCATATCTTCCTTCTTTATCTTGTCTTGTGTCTCTAGATCCATTAGGCACTTACTCTGATATCACTAATCACAAGTCTAAGCTGAGAAGTACTTACTACATAACAATCTGACTTTTTTGTTTCCTAATGAAACTAGTCAATTATTTGGTCTATTTCCTGAAGTTATTATTGCAAATGGTTACTTTGTTTATATCACAGAACTCCAAACGCCTTGAGCCTTTTTCATTCTATGTACTAAAACCATAGCCTCCATGTCCTTTGGAAAAGCATTTGAGGTGTTACCCAACATATCCATTAAAGATCCTAGTTATGCTAATAAGTTAGTTGTCAATAGTCATCCAGATATATTACAAGAAAGCCTCACAGAGATGGGCATTTTATTGATCAGCCATGGGCATTTTATTGATCAGCCATGGGCATTTTATTCATCAGCCAATCTTGATTGTGGTGCATATGCTGAGATCACTTATTTCAAGAGAGATTATTTATATCTCCAACATTCACAAGTAAGATTTCACACATACAAAAGAATACAGCAAATGCAAATATTGTAAATAGCTACTCATGATGGCTCTGAGTCTAACATAAAAGTTCCAATTATGATCAATTTTCTAATGTCTCATATCAATTATTAGGGTTTTGATTATTTTTCCATCAGTCAATTTGACCACTGATTGAATAGTTCTATCAATTCAAAAATTAACATTGCTGGAAAATGTGTTTTATGGCTGGAATAAACCATAAACTAGAAAGACTGGCTTGTCTATTTAACAAACTGGTGGGTAATCAGGTGGCTGACTTGTTCCTTGAAGTTATTATTGCAAATTCACATCACACAGCTTCAAGATTCTTGAACACATTCCTGCTATCCTTATATGCAGGTATGGACTGAATATATGGTTAGCATGACAAGCAAGGAATAGGCAGGAATTCAATATTCTGATAGTGCAAGAAGCCAATTCTAGCAAACTAACAGTAGATTCTCTGGAATGCAATACCATAATGATTAAGACAGTGGTTAGGTGAGATGGTGGATCAGAAAAACAAAAAGTTTGTTACTTTGTGAAGAAGATGGATCTAAGAACATCATAGTTGTTAGGGTTTGAAGTGTACAGATAGTTAAGGAATTACAACTTTTGTTAGTATTGATAGTTCTATCTTTTTATATGTACAAAAAAAAAAAAGAACAATAAGGTTTTCAGTGAGATAGATTGTTGCCTGAAAAGTAACACAGATACAATACATTGAAACGGAAGGAATTGACTTCAAAATCTGAGCAGTATTATGCAGTATTCTGTGATAAAATGCTTACTTTGACATCCATTTAACGATTCCACTTCTTGTATTTTCCCCGCCATACTGAAATAATGATTTTCCATTTCTGCAAAACATAAATTGATCTTTATTTTAACCAAAATCAGACAATATCATATTTCATGTCACCTGTCAAAAAAAGTTCAGATACATCATAGTTATCTGTTTACTCTTAGCTTTAAAATACTTCACACAATAGTTTACTTAGTTGTTTAATTGTTAAAATGGTTTCCTTTTGACTACAGAAAATGCCCTATATTTTGGTAATTGGAGAAGTATAGTTTAGTCAACTAGTCCTTATATTCTGTGTAGTTAAATTATCAACCTTAGAGGAGCATGAACTGAAAAACAGTGATGAGTCAAACTATTTAACTATTTACAATAAAGTGTGATATTCAGTGTTGTACTGTTGGTAAATAAACATCAGAGAAGCAAAAGCTACTTAAAGATGTTGCAAGTTCTTCTGTTGGTAAATAAAGCTAATGCATTCTTGACAGTATAGATCCCAGAAATAGAAACAAATATACTGGAAAGGGTATTCCAAAGCTGTAAGAATAGAGCTATGTATCAACATCCAAGACAACAAAAACAGGGTTTTGTGCCCTCACACAAAGAACAACAAAAATAAAACTTTATACTGAAACTGAAAAAAGAAAACAGAACTAATTTCTATGATTTTGAATTTTGACACAAGGCCAGCAGTTTTGGGAGAGTGGGTAAGTTGATTAGATCAACTCCAGTGTTCAACTGATACTTATTTTACCAACCCCCAAAAGGATGAAAGGCAAAGTTGACCCCAGCAGAATTTGAACTCAAAATGCAGAGACAGATGAAACGACATTCAGCATTTTGCTCAGCCTGCTAACAATTCTACCAGCTTGCTACCTTAGAAGTATAAATATTAAATTTGATTCAATATGGTATAGCTTGAAGAAACTGATAGTTTGTAAAAGCAAACCTAAATTCACTGAAATTTACTAGTTTCATATGTTTACTTACTCAAAGTAAAAGATAGTTGGGAAGCCAGTGATGTTGTACTGCAATCTTAACTGGAAAAACTGAGGGTTGTCTGCATCAAGACCAGCTAAAATCTGTAAGTATAAAATTGTTATTCATTGAAATATAAACAGCAACACATTACTATCCTTATTTGCTGGCATGAATTGAATATATAGACAAATATGACAGGCAAAGAATAAGCAAGAATTCAATATTCTGTGGTTATTTACATGATGTTAGTGCAAAAAATCTAATGTTATCTCTAGCAAACAAACATTAGATTCAATGGAATGTAATAATACAATTAACAGTCATGAAAAATGTGGTTAGGTAAAATGGCGAACTGAAACTTTAAAACATCTGTTATTTTGTAATGAAGATAGAACTAAGATATACTAGCTAGGGTTTCAAGTATACAGATATTTAGGGAATTACAATCTTTCTTAACAACAGTGGTTCTTTCTACTGTGCAAACAGTATACTATCTAATAAAACTGTAAGTGCCATAATTTACTCACATAAGTGCTTTCAATTGCCATAATTTACTAACAAAATCATTTATCAGTTGCTAAAATTCCCATCCCAATATCCATTTTTCAAAGTTTGTAGGAATTGGATGAGTCTTACAATACAACTTTCTACCCAGTTTTATCTTGCTGTAATTCTTCATTAAAGCCAAGTACCATAAAAACCAATGTAATTTACACATTTTTTTTTTCACAAAAGTAAAAATAAGCTTTAGGGGTGTGTAAATTTCATGAGTAAATCGTTTCCAGAATTTTTTGTAGAAATATTTTTTTGTTGAAAAAAAGACAAACAAAATGTAAACATTTGTACCAGAAGTTGACTCATTTAATGTCAAAATAGGTTTTTACAGAAAAAATAAGGGCCTAAATATGATGAAGTTGACTTTTATTTATGTTGGATGGAATAATACTTACTTTTTCTGTATAAATATACTACAAAATATAAATATACTACTGTATAAATATACTACAAAATATAAATATACTACTGTATAAATATACTAAAAACTTAATTTGCAATACTTGTGTGTATTTATCAGCTTTGTTTTTGTTGATAATTCTAATCAACAACTTTTCCTGTGATCGTGATTTGAGAAGACATACAGCAGTATGCTACAGATCAGACATAATCTCTTGTGAGCAAGAAATGTAAAATAAAGTTTATTATAAACACAAATACTTCGTAATTTAGTAACTTTCAATGTGATACCTATTAAACAGAAATTATTTTTATTTAATGAAAATTTAATAAAATCTAATCATAAGAAAATGAAACTATGCTAAATACAACTAAACTGAAAACCTTTCCCCCCTGGCCATATCAGCAATTCTCAAAACTTTGGGGTACAAATTTTATCCTGAAAATCACCTACATAAATTACACAGGTGCACAAATTACACAGGTTTTTACAGTACTCTCTGAAATCTGCTCTGGCTGCTTCTTTCCAAATCTTTTTTCAGTAAGCTGCTACACTGAAGACTTTTTACAACTAACTCCCAGCACATCTTCCAATGCTATCTTTCATTCATATTGCATGTCTAAACTAGTGTGAACTTCTCTTTTGTACAATTTGCTATAATCTTTGAAATATTAATTAATTTCATAACTCATATCCATTCAGCCATTCTCCCAATTAGAATTTCAAGTCAAATCCAGTTACATTCAGTTCATTCTTCTCTTGTCACTGCAGATACAGACCATGTTTTACTTGTATATAGCATCAAACTTCACACTTTTGTTCCAATAGAGTTTTCCTTCATATGCAGAGAAGAAAAAACAAAAAAAACCTTCATTTTTCAACACTTCACAAATCATCTTTTTTAATATTAATACCTAGTAGAGGATGGTGAGCTGGCAAGAATGTTAACATGCTGAGCAAAATGCTTAGCACATTTCATATGTCATCATGTTCTAAGTTCAAATTCTGCTGAAGCTAACTTAGCCTTTCATCCTTTCAGGGTTGATGAAATATGTACCAGTTGAAAACTGGTGTCGATATAATTGACTTACATCCTCCCTCAAAGTTGCTGGCTTTGTGTCAAAATTTGAAATCAATTACAAATAATCCCACCTCCATAAATCCATTACTGACTATATTATCTATATGGCAGAATTTATCTGCAATTCCTAGCAATTCATTTAAATTGTTTATAGTCTTTTGTTCATCGGTGTTGACACTACTGGCTATTATAGTGTATCTAGCACACTTAAAATTAGATACCCTGTCAGTCTATCATCCAACAGCATTTTTAGTGTAATTACTGTCCAGATTAGCTACATAGTTCATATTTACATCCTTTTCCTGCACACAACACCAGATCACATGAAGCATTCTAGATCCAACCAGACTGCAAAGAATAGTACCTTATCAAAAACATCTAGGTCAATAAATGCAAAATTCCAAGCAGTATATGAATGCCCTAAATGGCTGATAGGAACATAAGATATTTAACAAATGGTATGGCTTTTATTTTATATATCATAAATAAGATTTTACTTGATACTAATGAAAGACTGTACAAGACAAGCAAACAACTGCCAGAAAAGACATCAATATCTATAAAACACAAGATGTTTGTGTGTGTGTGTACGTGATGTGGGTTATGCACGTCCACAAATTAGCACGCATGTCGCTCCAATTTTAGGAGGACATTGTTCATGACCCTATCTGTGTTTTTGTCAACTTTTTCTCACAGAGGCACCCGCGTATAGCTGTAAAAATCGATAAACTTTTACCAATTTTGAAGTTTGTTGACATGGCGAAGTCAAATCTGTGCGTACGCGCGTGAAGGAGAGAGAGAACAAGAGAGAGAGAAAGAAAGAAAGAAAGAGAGGGAGAAAGAAAGAAAGAAAGAAATAGTGTGTTTGTGACAAGGGGAGAAACAGAGTGTTTGCCAAGCGTCTAAAAAAAAAAATGAAAAGTGGAAGAGGGAGACAAAGCGGCTAAGGAAAAAAAAATTTCTCTCACCAAGACAGCGTCTAACAAAAAAAAAAAAAAAGGAACGAACAAGTGGAAGAGGGAGACAAAGCGTATTAGGAAAGAAAATGTAGCTAAGGAAGACAGTAAAATGCATTTTTTTTCTTAAACATGAGATATAGTTTCAAATATAAGATGTTTTTGAAAGACACTATATTCTATAAGATTATATATACTTTCTCACACAACAATTCAAATATATTTATTTTAAATCATTTATTTATTTTAAATCGTTCATCTTTCTCCCCCACCTCTCACTCTCACACATACGCACATATACTACTTTGGGAGCGAAAGAGTTTTGTTTATATTTCACAACTATGAAACAAAAACGTATGTAACAATTTGTCAGTCACCCCACCCCCCAACCCGTTTTTAGGACCACAAAAAGGGTTTGGTAATTTTTCAGATTAACACCCGCACGATTTCCACTAGGGTGTTACGGTTAGGATTAGGGTTAGGGTTACGGTTTTAGGGTCAGAGTTAGGGTTAGGGTTAGAGTTAACATAGAAGGGACAGGCTCCTTATTTTTTGGTTAAGGTTGTTGGTAAGCTTTCCTAAGTTACTCCAATCCAGATCCCCAATGCAAACCTTCAGATCAACGTTCTCCTATGCAGATCTCTAATGCAACATTTAAAAAATGAGTCAATAAGTGAAAATAACCAATAAACCGATTCCTTATGGGATTTCCCAATCAAATTACCAGCAAACCATTTTCAGCCAAACCAATTTCAACGGATTTCACTCAAATCTGATGTCGATGTTACTTATTTTGGTTTGAAATAAAGGACTTAATCATTTAATAATCCTAGCTTAATCCCGAGCAGCGCCGGGTTATACTGCTAGTCTCAAATAAAACACAACATTGGATTTTTATTAATTTCATATATTTAAGTTTACACATGAAATAATTGTTCTCATAAGACTTTCAAGTCAAATAAAAAAAGAAAAAACAACTCACTGCTTTTCCTTTCAATTCTGTAGCAGCAGCAGAAAACTCTGGTTTTAATCTTTTACAGAAACCACACCCTACAAATTAAGTAGAAAATATAAAAATTTTAGGTAAATCCATTCAAATAAATATCGATTTCTCTCACTGACACAAGATCACAGCTTTATAAAGAAGCAGTAGGGAGAATAGAATCCACCCCAGTATAAGCCTGGAATTAAATTCTTTTTTTTTTCCAATTCCAGAGAGATGAAAAGCAAAACCAGTTCAAATGAGGTTTGAACACAACTAAATATTGCAAAGTAATTTGTCTAATGTACTATTTCTGCCACTGGTTTTCCAGTCAATCAGACAAATAAATATTAGTAAAACTTGACAATTCAAGATAGTTAGATGTTGTTAAATAAATATTTGAAGTAACTAGGTAATCAGACTGAACCAATTACTATTTACTTTTGTTATTTATCTTTCTCCAAAGACAATCTTTCAATGTAAATTTAAAATGCTGTTGTTGCTAGACAGGCATGAATTGTTAACAAAATTTCAAAAATTTGATTTGACAACTGTTATAGAGAAATACCTGTTAAAAGTATCAATACAAAAATAAAATAAAAATACAATTATTCTAAAAAAAAAATCATCAATGACATTAAATAGAAATTTAATAATACATCAATTTCTCTGGACATACCAGTTGTGAAATAGAAATATTTGACTCTGGTTTATGAAGAAATTATTGAACAATAGTTTTTAAAACAAGAACATTCAAGTTTAAGCTTTATTCATTTTTTTCTTTCTCTTTTCTTTTCCTTACCAGATTAGAAGGTTTCTGTTCATTGACTGAAGAGACTCTATAAGAATAGAAATATCATCAAGCATTAAAGGGTTGGATTAGTGCAGTGAATACTTTGCTTAAACTTCTGCAGATTAAATGCTGGCAGGATGGGAAAACATTCAAAGTTAATGATTATAATGTAATGTTACTGGAGAGAAACTGTATGTGCAGTTGAGTAGGAAGACAGGCAGACAGAGAGCAAGAGAAAAGGGAGGATAAAATTTACAGCATGATAATTCCAATAGAAGAAACTGGAATCAAATAGTAAAGCTACAATAAAAAAAACAACTTAATAGCAGTGAAACTGGAGGCAATTCACACTCCTTTCGAACTGCTCTACTCAATAAAGTGAAACAAAATGGTAAATACTGAGGCCTAATGAAATATTTAAAGTATTACAGAGTGTTCATTAGATGAAAATTAGGGTCCATTATAAGTTGTTATAATATTGTAAAATAACTATTCAGTTAAGTTATAATAACCAAACAAATTTACCACAAAATAATATTAATACATATATAAATTTATATGCACGCATTTCCATTTTAGAAATGTGAGTTAGGTTTCAATACCATTGATTATGTGGTTTGTTAAACAGAAATATTTATTACTGAGCAAAATGTTCAGAAGTGACTCATCAATACAAAGAGTGATTGACATGTTGTTCAGCAAACGAGAGAGGATTGACTCAGTTAATGACTTGCTTCATTCTGCTTCACCCTGTTCATGTACATGTGTGAGTGTATACATGTGTGCGCATGCATGTGCATGTATGTGTGTTTGTGCATGCATATGTGTGTATGTGTGTGTGCATGTGCATGTGTGTATGTGCATGCATGTGTGTATGTGTGTGCGTGCATGCATGTGTGTGTGTGCATGTGTGTAAGTATGTGCGTGCATGTGTGTATGTGCATGCATGTGTGTGCATGCATGTGTGTGCGTGCATGTGTGTGTGTGTATGTATGTGTGTGTGCATGTGCATGTGTGTATGTGCGTGCATGTGTGTGCATGTGTGTTTGTGCGTGCATGTGTGTGTGTGTGCATGTGTATGTGTGCGTGTGCATGTGTGTGTGTGTGTGCCTTATAAACATTTAATTTGAACTTATGAAAATTTTAATGTTTTTAATTAATACCACTTACAATGTTTGCATAAGTTTTTCTAGTTCAATTTCTGTGAACTCTTATCATTGTATAAAACCATACGACAGATTCAGAATATCATTCAGAAAGATGAGAAAACACTCTAGTTTGAATCTTTGATTGTCGACCTTTTTCATTCCTTCTATCTTGAAAATTATTTCTTTTCGTTATGCAAAAAAGGTTAATTAAGTAATGAGTCATATTTCATATAACCAGCCCTGGTACTACTTTCCTTGGCCCTGAAGAGTTGACAAGCATAGTTAGCTCAGGCAAGATTAAAGACTCTAAAACAGCTAACTAAATATCATAAACAATTTTATCTGATGCACTATTATAGCCTTGGACAATTTAACCTTTGCACCAACTCTATGGTAACAAAAATCAAAAAAAAACAACAAAAATAAAAATTATTATGAAACATAATAAACAGGTTTATAATGGGTTCTTTTGGTTAGACACAAGACCAGTTGTGATTAATGGGAATAGACATAGTACTCTATATTAATCTTACTATACTGCTGGTACTTATACTGAGGGAGTCCCAATTCATATGGTCTACTAGTAGTAGCAACCAAATCTTCTTCATATCCTGTACAATCATTTTCAATAAAAGAAAGGTATTCGAAAAATTTACAGGATGGCAATAGCCTAAATGTCTTTGATTATAGGTGTGCTTGACCTCATAAGCAACCTGGGGCTAAACAGCATCTAAAGATAGTTAATGTTATAGTATTGTTATAATAAATACTAATACAGATGTCTTCATCATGTAAAAAGATAACAATAGCGTTAGTGAAGGATTAGTAATAGTTGGATTACTAGAGGATTAGTAAAAGCATTAGTAATAGCATAAAATAAAATAGACTTTTGAAATAAAAGGAAAGAAAAGAGCTAAGAAATGCCAATGTTTTCAAAATGATTGATAATTTTTAACAACAAAATAAAATTACTTTAAAGCATTATTTAAATACCATTTAGGGATTAACAACTGAAAAATTTATTTAGTAATGACTTGTTTTGCTATTATCTTTCTAGAAAGCTCTGTTCTCTTCTTTATATGCAAGAACCATCCATAGAAGTAACAAAAATGTTGAACTATTCTCAAGCCCTACTTACAAGGTGCGTAGAACATAAGCAGCATTGGCAGCCTTTGTTTCTTCAACATTTTGTTAAGTTTCTGAAACAAAAGCAACACTTGTATCTAATTAATCCAATACAGAGATATTAAGAAAGATTTTTAAAAGATATCCCATAGAAGCTGTAAAAGTATGCTAATTAGATTCAATGGATGCTTGTTCCAAGTGACGATGGGCAATTTTAACCAAAATATCACAATTACCAAACTGTAAATGGTAAATGGTATTACCTGTTTTTCACCTTCAGTATTCCAATAGTTCAATATTTCAATTAGTCCTGCTATCATCCGAAGTTAAACTATATACTTTTTACCTGATTTTATGATTCTTTACTTTTCTTTTAATATAAAACCTTCTTTGCTGATCTTTTCAACATAGTCCACAACTCATTGTCAATTGATAGTTAAAAACAAAATAAATGCAATCTATTTAACAGTTAGTAGCTATTCTAAGTCTTCTTACCTCACCTTGCCTGACACACAACTACTAATCTTACATAGTTAAACAATATAAAAAGTGCCCATTTATAGAACAATTTTGCACACAAAAACCAAACCATTCAGGCTCGCATTGAAAAGCTGATTTAACAGAAAATATATTAATTTACATTTTTTTTGTTTCCTTCCCTGATAAGAAACACTGAAATCTAATTGACTGTTTAAAGTATTAACAAAAGCATTATACCTGTCCAACTAATGACAGCACATAATATGTCTGTTATCTTTTACTTGTTTTAGTCATTAGACTGCAGCCATGCTAGGGCACTGCCTTGATGAGTTTTTAGTCAAACAAATCAACCCCAGTATTTTTTTTTAAGTCTGGTACTTATTTTATTGGTTTCTTTTACCAAACTGCCAAATTTCAGGGATGTAAACAAACCTACACCAGTTTTCACATACACACATACACACACACACACATTCAATGAGATTCTTTCAGTTTCCGTCTGTCAAATCCACTCACAAGGATTTGGTCGTCCTAGGACTGTAGTAGAAGACCCCTTGCGCAAGGTGTCATGCAGTGGAACTGAACCAGAACCATGTGGTTGGGAAGCAAGCTTCTTACTACACAGCCATGCCTGCACATATGTGAACTTTAACAAAGTTTCAGCTGAATTCTATTTGCCTAAGTGAAGCACATTGCTTCAACATTATACAAGCATACAAACTGAAGAAACCCAGTGAACTCATGCTAATAGAGGAAACAAGGAATACAAAACAGTAAAAGGAAAAAAAAAAACAAAAGTGTTGTAACCTGTCAACCTAAATATAGATGTGATTGCATTTTTTAATATAGAGTATAATGAAAAATATAACTTTGTAGACCAAGCTAACCTAAATCAAATATGAGAAAATGATGATTATTCTTTAATATCACATTGGACTACATTTAAACTTTCAACAGAATGTGAAATAACAGTGTTTCAGCGGTAGAATACAAGTCTAACTTTGTGACAGATTTTGGTAACTATTATTCCACAGCAATGAAAATGGAGAATAAATTGCATATATAATTGAATAAAAGCGGTTTGATACGTCTTAAGTATGAATTAACTTCTTGTTTAGAGTGTGTGAAATTCCTTGTTTAGAGAAGAATTAACTCCAAAATTAAATCACTAAGTTACTTATGAATACCCAGCCAATTTTTTTAAAATTGTTTCTTCTAGTTAATATCTCCATTAATTCTTTTCCAAATTCTTTGAAATACAACTGAACCTAAACTTTTGAAAGCAATCTTTAATCAAACTGCTAGATTTTCAATCAAAAGCTGTTTATTTGTTGTTGACATGCTCTGATACTGGTCTTTTGGTGATATGTCTACAGTTGCTGGTTGTCATGCTTTAAGGGAGTTTCAACGACCATCATTCTAGGCTTTACTTGGCTTCTTGTTCTAGCTTGTAAACTACTTTGTAGAAGACTATCTCTCCTCTTAATCTATAAAACCACAACATTAAATCAGATACAAGTATGGACATGAAGTTAAAAAGTTCACTTTACAAATATGTGGTTTTGGGTCAATTCTCACTGTGCCACAATTTGGGATATTATCTTTTGTTGTAATCCTAAATCAAGCAAAGATTTGGAAATGAAACGCGGTAGATGGAAACTGTGTATTATCCCATCACATAAAGTACACCTGTTCTTTGGTAGTATGCTTAAAACATTACCCAGTTTAACACTTCTGTGTATATCTTTAGTGGAATTCATTCTGTTACAAGCATTTCAACTGGGTCTATGATCTGAGAATCAGTTTTTTTTTACTTCTCTTCTTTCAATAAATTTGGAAGTTTTGAAACAAAAAATTATGAATGCTTCCCTCTCTTTTTGGCTAAGACATAAAAAAAAACACTATGAGAAGTATAACAGTTCTTACCTTGAGACAGAACAGAAGACAAGAGAGTTTTCTCTTCTAATATTGTTCAAAGATATTTTTTTTATTCTCTTCTAAACTTTGCCACAGTGGTTAAAGTCCGGTGCTAAATGATATGTCTAAAGATTATCTATGTCACCGGTATTTAGCTTTACATTATTTATCATACTCTTCAATAGGATTTTAATTATTATCAGAAAATTAACTTACCATAGTTATGTTTTCTGTAGTTATTCTGTTTTACAAGTGACTAACAATATACTATACAATGTATAACAAGGTTGCACAAATTATAAATATAACAAACAAAATCATAAATAAATAAATAACACAATATTACTACATTAATAAAATAAATAATCAGTAAACAAAATATTATAAATAAAAGAAAAATTATAGTAAATCATAGTTTCGATGTTACCACATTCAAGTCAGTGCCAAGCTGATCCCTACACAGATTATCTACTCTAAACTCTCCAATGTATGATTTAAAAGATATTGTACCACAATAACTTGGTAACTACTGAGCTCATGGCACTTGTTGCACCAGATCAATACAGCTTTGAAGGACAAGAGGGTGGGATGGCTCTGCATGAACCATGCCCACTATAATATTTTCTGAGGATAATTTATATATAGATTGGTAATAATGAGAGAGGAGAAAATATGTCACATCTTGTGACTTCTATTTTTCTTTCTCTTATTCCTAATCTATTTATTAAGTACCATCAGAAAACATTTTATCTCCCCCTCTAGAGAAGGGTCTGACCAAAAACGTTAGATTTTCTTTTTTCTCCACAGCAAAGCAATTTATTCCTATTCTGAACTATTTGTATTCCTATTTGCCACCTAAAATTGTCACTAGTTTTCTTTATGTTTTTACATAACCTTGGTCCACTCTGACTGATTCAGATAGATGCATAGAAGTATGTAGTCAAACACTTGCCTGTATGTCAAATGCAGTCAGCCAATTATAGTTACATTTGTGACCACCTACCCTAAGATAATTAATATATTTTATTTACTGACTTCAGAATACTGAGTATTGATCTTATTTACCTCCAGGATTTTACATAAACAAAAATAGACAGCTGTAATTTAAAAAAACTCTTTTAATTTGACTCTATAAACTATCTGCAAAATCAGTCACATTTTTAAGCTAATAAACAGGAAACTATTTCTTTTAAAAGAATATGAATAGTAGAATATTTAGTAGAATTTAGTAGAAAACTAAATAAACATGACCTAAAAAAGTTCAGTGAAACGTAGACATGTTCCTTACACACAGCATATGTAATCAATATGTTCTATCTAACCTGTTCACTCTCTACGTGGACGATGTTTTCAGCTTCTGGGTCTTCATCCCATGGAATATCTCCTTTAGGATCTTGAAGAAACTTTATCATTGACTGAAAAGGAATTTTTAAAAACGGTTTAAATAAAAGAAAAATAAATAACTAAAAGGAAAGTTAGCAGTAAAATATAAGTCACAAACAACTTATGCAATACCCAGATTCAACAGACTTATTTACAAGAAACTAAATCACTGATGTTAATTACTCAGAGAAAGATAATAAAACTTGCAAAGCTAATTCTGAAGTTGTATTGGATATAAACAAACTTTAGGTTAGTTAAAATATATTTGTGAAATATTTAACTTTTAAAGGCAAATTCGATGCAGTTATCATAGAGAAAAAATACTTTCTTATGGTAAAAGATGTAAAAACACCATATCTGCCCAGTACTTCACACTATAGGGCAGATATGGTGATTTCACACTTTTTACCATAAGAAAGAACATTTTTTCACCATAGTAGCTGCAGTGAATTTGCCTTTAGAAGTTGAAACATACCACAAACATATTTTAACTAACCTAAAGTTCATTTATTCCTAGTCACTGCTTAGCACTAATGCAGTTGTTTTTATTGGATATGTTTGCAAGTAAACAAAAAGGCTTAAGCACCTTGATCTGGCAAAGTTTCTACAGCTGGATGCCCTTCCTAACACCAACCACTCTGAGAGTGTAGTGGGTGTTTTTTAAGTTCCACCAGCACAGGGCCCAGTCAGGCAGTACTGGCATTGACCACACTCAAAGGGTGCTTTTTACATGCCACCTGCACAGGAACCTGTCAAGCGACACTGGCAATGACCACATTCAAATGGTACTTTTTGCATGCCACCGGCATGGGAGCCAGTCTAGTGGGACTGGCTAAAACTCAAAAGTATGAAGCACCAAAACAAACAGCAATAAAGCCAAGTGCTTAACTGGCTGGACTACAATAATTTGAAACAATTTAAACCAAATTTTATCTGTATTAATATTCTCCCAATATAGAACCTCTCCAATACAGAAGAAACCCATAGGAAATTGTCATGCCTTCAAGCCTTCAGGATTAATTTCAGAATGTGTGTTTATACAACAAAATATCAAGAAAATCTAAAACAATCAAACGGCATTATTTTTTTTAGTTACAATACCAATACTAATTTGTACAGTATTCTTGTATTGTTTCTCTTTAAATAAAATAAACAAACTTACTTTTACAGTTAATTTGCGGTCATAGTTTCGATTAAATTCTCCATCACTGATAAAATAAAAACAAAGAACTTACTAACATCATAGTATAAGTAGCTTCCTTAAAGCTACCCTTTATTGACTTGGTCTCAGCACTATAATTGCTTCAGTACAGTGATCAACACAAATCATAACATACCTCTGTTCATAATCATAACACATATGAATGAGGAAAAATGTATAATTATAAACTAAAAGGCATTGTTAATTGAAAAGCATAGCTATGAAAGATTTATGATTATCACAAAATATTTCCTGTATCAAGTGCTAGCATTGTTTACAATAATATTGCTTGAAACATAAAATCAAACAGCAAATATTTGAACCTGCATATCACATACTCTTGAGACCAGTCATTCAACCATAAAAGGGAAGATGATGTTGGATAGTGCCATTCTTAACAAACCAATCAACTGTGACATGGATACCATGATAATTTTTCAGGTGGATTTCCTGAATGCAAGACAACTATACCTAAGAAAACTTGTTTGAGTTATCGGGTTTTGGCCATGCTGGGGCATTACCATGAAAAGTTTAATCGAATGAATTGACCACATTACTTGCATTTAAAAACTGGTAGCTTATTTTGTTAGTCTCTTTTACTAAACTACTAAGCTATGGGGATATAAACCAATACCAAGTTTCAAGCACTGATGGTGGACAAACACAGCACAGACACACACACACACACACCAGGCTTTCTCACAGTTTCTTTTTACCAAACTTCACCACATTTGTCGACTTGTAGCTATAGTATAAGACACTAGCTTAAAGTGCAGTACAGTGAAACTGAACCTGAAAGCAAATGGTTGCAAAGCAAGCTTCTTAACCACACAGCCATATCTGCACCTATCATAACAAGAAAACAATTGCACACTCCAGCTCAACCCTAAATAGCATGCCACTAGAATCCTCATTACTGCTACAAATGATTAACATTACCATCAGTGAGGATCTTTCCTGACAAACACACATCAACAAAGTAAAGACAAACACTGGCCTTCCTTTTCAAAGCCAGAAAATACTTCATCCATAAACAACTATTAACCATTTACAAAGTTCAAGAAAGACTCACAATAAATTACTGCTCCATGTTTGGAACAATGCTAGTGCTAGATGTCCTACACCAACGTCCTACACCAATCCAAAGAAACATTGACTGAATGGCACCAACACACTCCAACCATTAGTCCATAGATGTGCCATCTCATCTCTCTGCATTTTTCTACCACTACAACCATGACTTCTCCTCCTCAGTGCTGGTTAGTCTTACACCATCTACACTCAAGCACTCATAACACATTCCTCTCTTTTTCTCAAAAACCCACATTGTGTCCACCTCCCACTCACCAGGTGCCACACTAACCCTCTATACCTATCCCTTATTTCCCAGAATGTCATTCCCCTGGAAATCTCTCACTGTACGTTTTCCCCAACAACTGTCAACTTATAACAGTTCAAGAGGAACATTAACCACTTTAATGTCACTGATCTAAGAGAGACTACAAAAACCAAAGGCACAGTCTCTTCCTCCAGAACAAATAAAAAGAAAATCTATTTCTTATCAATGAAATGGAAAAATAACAATAATTTCATGCATAAATACAAGGTCACTAATTTTGGGAAAGAGTACAGTAAGTTTAATGAAAAACCAGGTTTTAATTAGTATATTATATAACTTGAAAGGAGGAAAAAAAAGTTGACAGCTGTGGAATTTGAATTCAGAATGTAAATATAAAAACCCACAAGGCATGCATTTTAACAGACACTATCAGTCAGAGCAAGTTCCAGTGATGGTAGGCACACACAATATTGTTATTTAATGGTTCCATAGTCTGTGTGAATTAATTGTAGCAATGTATTTACTTTTGCAATTAAATTTTAAGAATTACTTTATAAATATATATTTATATATGCATGTTTTAATCAGAGAATCTATCCACCTCATGGTGGATGCCTGTGCTTTTCCCAGGGTCACAATAAGATTTCTACAAAGGCATACAACATATATCCAATAAGTTAGTAATCTAATTATCTTAGCTCCTCAGCCATTTCACCATTTCATACACAGACAATAACTAAAGAATATGGACTCAAAAATAAATCAAAACACTTACTGATAATGTTTAATATCAAAGCTGTTTGATGACATTTTCAGTTTTCTGCAAAGTTTCTTTGCGACACTAAAATTATAACACAGAAATAGAGACATATATTTATATTTAAAAGATAGTAAAAATGTAGCTAGTTCAATGTTTATGTCATGCTAAATCAAAATATCAGATCTTCTTAAAGACAGAATGAACTGATAATTGTTAGGTTTGATAAAACAGAAAAAGAATTTTGCTTTGTATGGACAGCATAAAATCATATTAAGCCAAAAATTACTAAAATCATCTAATCCTGATTCTTCTGTGCATTGAAAGATATAAAAGATTAGCTAAACACTTCTTTATTTTTTTTAATCACGGCATTGAAAGAGGAGTGGTCTGGCTATAGCCAAAGAGATCATCTTGAATTACAGAGACAGAGCTAAATGAGTAAGATTGGTTCATTTAGTACAAAGCTTGAAAAATAGTGACTCAATAATAACAAAGTTATTGATTTGTTACTAAAAAGAAAATTAACATATTTTCAGTAAACATTAATGACAGTAGTATATCTTCTTAGCCAAAGGATCGAATTTGTTATAAGAATATAAGTGTATAAGCATTCATGTTTTTTGCTGTTTGTTTCTTTTCTTGTTGTTGTTGTTCTCTGTAGGATTTTCAGAACAATAGAAAATTAAGAAAATTGTTTCCCTTCAATTTGTAACATCATCAATTGATCAGTTAAAATTAACAGCTAAATCTTCAAATCATACCTTGTCATTTTCAAAAAAAAAATTAAGGATTCACATGTCAACAAGGCAATTTGTAAGTGGGCACTTGACGTGCTAGAAATAGCAACTGAACCGCCCTCAAATTATACTCTGTCCTTTTAAAACAGGATGATCATGACTGTAATGCCTTTTATCACAGCTCCATTTAGTTAGGACTGATCTTAAGCCTAACAAAATGGAAGAATATTGCAATTGTACGTATATTATACAGAAAAAAAGACTGGATCACAAACAAGTCAACCTTACTTCAGTGGATTATCTATATGCTTTTTATCTCATTCAATCAGAGATGACCTGGAGTTAAACAACAACTAATTTTTAGACAAATTAAATTTGCTATCTGCTCTCCATACCACCATCTTATAAAGAAAGTTGTTGTGATATTAAACATGCATAGACAAACCAACAATCTTAACTTCATATGTAAGGATTGTAGTTACTATGGATACTGGTATAATTTTGCAAAAGAAAGAACACCTACAAAACTACTAAGTGTTAACTATAAATAGATTACCAAACCATTCTTAACGAATATTTACCTGCAGTCAATGGTAATTAATGTGGCTTTGCCTTTCATTTCTTCAGCAGTTGTCTGTATCACAGGTAAAATGGAAGACAAAGATTTTTCTGAAAAACAAATTAAATGCAACATATGAGATATTGGAAAACAAATTAGAATTTTAAAATGAACTGGAACAGAAGAGACAAAAAGGTGAAAAGAATTGATATTCACTCTAGCTCTTATTGTCAACTGAGTTCCATTTCCAATATTTAGTATAGCTTTTTGACATTAAACCTTTCACTGGCTATATTTCAAGAAAGGGGAGATTGCCTAAGTGTTGGATCATCTCATAAATAATGTGGTTTTTTTTCAATTGCATAAACTAAAAGTCGGAGGGAGACAGGATAAACTACCTGCATCAACTTGCTATAAAAGCAGGTAGTCATTTTACCTTGTACTTATTTTTAGTGCAAGTTTTGAAGAGTGCAGTTTGATTTTAACAGTTATTTTTCCAAAAATACAATGGAAGTGGCAAAGGTGCATATTTGGCTTTATGGGTTCAATAAAGGCAACAATGCAATGGAAAGTGCGAGGAATATTAATGCAGTTTATGCGGATTGGACAATAATCGTAAGCCAGTGTCAACGGTGGTTCCAGAAATTCCAAGCCAGAAATTACAGCCTAGAAAATGAGCCTTGTCCTGGAAGATCTGTAGAGCATGACACAAATGTCCTGCAAATTCTGTTGGAACAAAAACCGATCATAACTGTTGAGGAACTAGCAGAGAAGCTTGGATTTGGTCATTCAACCATTCATCAACACGTGCATGCCATTGGAAAAGTCAGAAAATTGGTCAATGGGTTCCTCACAAACTTTCCGAGTCTAATCATGTGCAGAGAGTGAATGTATGCTCTACTTCGCTGTCACATCTCATGAATGAACCTTTTTTGGACCGAATAGTGACTGGTGTTGAGAAATGGGTTCTCTATAAAAATGCCAAGCATCGAAGACAGTGAGCAGGGAGAAGAGAAACATCGGCACCCCCAGCTAAAGAAGGTCTTCACCCACATAAGGTGCTGTTATCTGTTTGGTGGGATATGAAAAGTTTAGTCCACTTCGAACTTCTAAACGCAAACCTAACAATAACAAAGGAGATCTAGTGTGAGCAGCTTTGGTTTCAAGATGAAGGGTGTTCTTCCATCAGGATAATGCTTGGTCACATACAGTGAGGATGACATTCCAAAGGCTGGAGCAGTTTGAATGGGAAACGATGCCCCACCCACCATATTTACTGAACATTGCCCCATCTGATTATCATTTATTCCGCAGTCTTCAAAATCATTTGGACGGAAAAAATATGAACTCTGTAAACGAGTTCAGAACAGTACTGGAAGAGTATTTTTCATCACGGATAAGTGAATTTTGTAAGAGGGACACTGCAAGTCTACCAGATAGATGGAAGAGCATTGTAGGAAATGAAGGAAAGTATATTTTAGATTGAAAAAGAACTTTGTTTCTCTTAATTTTGAAAAATAAAAGAGGAATAAAAAAAAACGCATTATTTATGAGATGACCCAATATCTCATTTCCTTTTCAAAAGAAAGAAAACCAATAAATCAAGCTTTAGCAGCAACTTTTGTCATGGATATAGCTTTAAACTGCACTCTGTTGTGGAGCCCTTGTTCAGGAGATTCAGGAGTGTGAAATTACTTCTTAGTCACTATTGTTCCCAGATCTACTCTGACCCAGCGTAGTAGCCTTTGTCAGGGTCCCACTTATGGGTTAATTAGCATGTCACAAAAATGCCTTTGGAAGAAGGTCACTTAAAGATATCCTAATAGACCCAGAACAGATGAGGCTCATCCAAGAGAAGGTAACTCCATACAAACCCTGTATCCTGGTAAGTACCAATCCCATGGCACTTATTGTACCAATCCCATGGTATTTGTTGCACCAGACCAATACAAGCTTGAAGGGCAAGAGAGTTGGGATTGGCTACCTACAAATCATGCCCACTATAACAATACTCCTCAAACAGGTTGTTCAGCAAACCAACACACCAGTACCAACACCACCGCATCCTCATCATAAGTCCAGTGGTGATACAGAAAAGGGTGATGGGGACAGGTAGAGGATGCCATTGGAAGTTTTCAGCTTTGACCCTGCATACAGGTAGCCATAGGGTGATCATAATTTTCCACAGACTATGTCTTGCTGAATCTTCATTCAACAAAGCAAACACAGAGCTCAATGTATCAGTTTAAGGAAATATTTGTAATGAATTATGTAGATGATAGAACATTTAAAGATTGAAATAAAACCTTGCATGAGGAATTTAGGACAAATGATATGTAAAAGTTTATGAACAGATATATTTGCATATTTTATTTATTGTTTTACATGTATTTTTCCATACTGAGATGGGTGGAATGAATTTGTGTTGGAGCAATACTTTTTATGGTCGAATACACTGATTACTTAAACTGTGAAACAGAAGCTCATTTGTTTGCTTATTTTTTTTTTTTAGTGGGGAGGACTATCAGGCAAACTGAAGTAATGAGTTATGTGCCTTGTAAGAGACAGAACACAATGACCGAAGTAGGATTTTGAACTTAACAATGTGGTCAATAATCCAGCTTTAACCTGTTTTAATTCTGTTCAAGTAGAGCTGATCTACAGCTAAATATTATTATTCTAGACAAACAAAATATAGCAATACCATAACCTCAAGTGGTAGAAACTTTATTTGGAACCAAAATTCTTGAAAAATTTGTGTTAAAGTTACATTAGAGATTACTAACCAATTCAAAAAATATACTAAACATCCAGCTTTTTTATTTAAAAAAAATGAAAGCAAAGTATTTACTATACCTGTTTTAGTTAATATCACAAGTAAATTAGTTTTTGTCCTCAATAACTTTTTAAAGTCTTTCAAATCTTCAACATGTGAAATTAAATTTTGACTTTTCTTAGATGCTGTCACTGCCAGACAGGTCTAGAAAGAAATTAAAAAAAGGTTCTTAGCAATGGAACAAAACAAAAGTTAAATTTAATGCTTCCAATACAACATAATTAGCAAGTTGATTAAAAAAATTAAATAGCATATTGAGATTTTGTGTGGTGTACATAGTCTTTTTCGCTTTCACAAGCAGCATGTGATCCATTTTTCTGTCAGCTGCAAGTATGTACGAGGAAGCACTGAAAAGTTCCTGGCTTTAAGGGTATCGCAAAAGGCCTGGTTGGAGGCCCAACCTTCTGAGTTCTTTTACAGAGCTTAGAAAAACTGAAGTGTTACTGTAATTTGTGTATCTGAGTAGGGAATATGTTGAATATAATCATAATTAACTGATCCTCCTGGATTTTCTTTTACCCAAAGTCAGGAACTTTCCAGCACCCCTTGTATGTTTGTATCTATTACTAATTAAAAATCTCCCAGTAACAATTGATGCATTTCTGAATTTAATTTTCATCAGTGCAAGCTTTTGTTGGTATACACTAAATGAAGTTTTTGAGTTAATTAATTTATTAAGGTTTCCATTTTATTTACACAAAACAGTGACAAAACTCTTGCAGCTGCGTACCTTCAGAGACTACTGATATCATTAAAAACGTGTGTGTGTGTATGTGCATGCGTGTGTGCATACGTATGTGTGTGAAAGAGAGAAGTTTATCCCTCACTACTGCTTCATAACTAGTGTTGGTCTGTTTATGTCCCTGTAATTTGGCAGCTTGGCAAAAGAGACATAGAATAAAGAAAAAAGTACTGGGCTTGATTTGTCAAGGCAATGCCCCAGAATGGCTGTAGCTTAATGACTGAAACAAGTGAAAGATACAAGAAAAAAGATGATGATAATAAAAATCAGTAATATTTCATCTAACAAGGGATTTTCTGTGAGAGTTGGCCAACCCATGAGGCTTTGGATGATTGAAAATAGCAGATTACACCTCCATTCCAAATTGTTCAATACACACTTTGTATCTGATCTTCAGGCAGCAAAAAGCATCTGTCAATCACAACTTTTTGCTGAAATTTTTATGCTATAGAGTTATGTTTTTTTTAACTTTTGTGAACATTTGCAGGTTTTCTCAAACATAATATTTGTTTTTACATTGCCCACTGCAATGCAAAAGACAATAAATGAAAAAAATAAACAGAGAATGATAGTAAGCATAAATTCAATAAACTGTGGGAAAATAAGATCTTCTTTACATTATGACCTTCAGGAAAACTGTTGTGCATTGTTTGCAAAAATAGTTTTTACACATAATAGAAGACATGTCCATAACAGATATGAAAAAAATGTAATAACAGACAAAAGCAGAAAGAAAACTGAAGCTAATGCTTGGATCAAAGGTAAGGGAAAATATATGAGAAGGAGAAAAAAAGAGAAAATACATTTGTTGAAAGAACTTGGAAAGTTTGGTAATCGAAGAAGAGTTATGAGAGTGATTTAATGTTGGCCAAGAGACTCAGTATTTCTCTGGTGGAGAAGAAACTGTTTGACCTTTTTGCAAAATAAAAGATATTGAAAGAAAAGTAGAAATTTTTGTCATAACAAGCAGTTTCAAGACATACTGGAGAGTAATCTAGTGATATAAATATACTACAAGAAATTATATTTGTCTCTTTTTATAGAAACAAAAGGGATTATAGGACTGCAAAAAGAAATGCTCAAATGTAAATGAGACAATATATAAAACTGAAAGGCATTTTTTTAATATTTTCTTTTCTTTAGCACTCTATGTATTTATTTATTCACAAACCACACTGTATTGGTACATAAGATTATGAAGTGTCAAGTTCAATCCCACAGTGTAACATGGACCAGATAGTTTCCAAATGCAACCTTACAAGCAAGTATCAATGAATAAAATAAAATGTTCCTCTGTCCCCTTCATTTCTATTCACCTTGTACTTTGAGGGGACACTTCGTTATCACTATTTATCACTTTGCAGCTCCTACTAATTATTCCCTCTCTTCTATATGTGAGTAGCTATGTAGCTCCTCTACAAGTGCCTGCTCTTCCACCCCAACCTTACCCCTACCTTATGCTTTAATGCCTCATCTTCTTGTATAAACTGGCCCATCCCCATCAGGGTTCATAGTCTTGTGAACTGCATAGCAACCTCACTAAGGCCAGTGGCACAAAAAAAAAGCACCCAGTAGATGTTGTTAAGTGGTTGGTATTAGGAAGGGCATCCAGCTGAAGAAATCATTCCAAAACAAGCACTGGAACTCAATACAATCCTCAGATTCAATATATCCTGTCAAACTATCCAACCCATACCAGCATGAACATAGACATTAAATGATGATGATAATTACAGTGATGATAATTATAATGATGATGATGGTGATGATGACAAACAAAATTTTACATCCAATCATCTGTACTTTTTGAGAGAATGGATTTTACAAACTGGAATAGATACTGCTACAAAAATTCTTGGTGCAACTAGATAGCTTTTCTTGTTGATAAACATTTAACTGTTTAGAACACACTTAAAGTTATGAGATGTAATTATTTGCATTATTATTATAATACAAGCCCTTGTTAGATAAAAGAATATGTATATAATTGCTGACAAACATTTTCAGGATATAGCTCTTACAAATAAACAGGATAAACAAGAATCACATTACATATCAATTCATTTTGATTTCCATCCTTTATAGTTCAGATAACCTGAAATAAATAGTTTCCTTTTGTTCAGATACCACTACTAAATTGATCCTCCTACTTGAATTAATAAATCAGACCATTCTTCTGTCAATATCGAGTAGGAACTGCTTGAAAATTTAATCTTTCCAAACAGATGTATAGGTCTTATACACCTCTTTATTGCTTTCAGATTTCAACACAAGACTACAATTTCAGAGGAGGAAAGGGCGAGTTGATTACCTTGACCTCAGTGCTCAAGTGTTACTTATGTTATCAACTCCAGAAGGATAACAGGCAAAGCCAACCTCAGCAGAATTTGAACTCAGAATGTAAAGACAAAAGAAACGTCAACAAGCATTTTGCTTGGCATGCTAGGAGTTCTGCTAGCTCACCACCTTATACAAGCTTTTATTTCTTGTGTGTGTGTGGATTTTAGCTATTTCTCATAGATTCCAGCTTTGTTTAAGCTTTTCACCATGTTCCAAAATGTAAACTTTCTCGTTCTTTTTTTCCAAATGTATCTGATTATGCTTCTGGTAAGATGTGGTGTATCTTGTTCTGGTTTATTGTTGATTAATTATTCTGTGGTGTTACACAGTTGTTGTAAGTTGGAAGAGAGCTCATTGCTGGCAGTTCTTCTGTTGTCTTCATTCTTGGTATCGAATGTGGGGTTGAGTATCTTCTCGAGTTTTTCTGATAGAGTTGTGAGTTTTCCATTTATGTCTTGCTATTCTTATACACACACACACAGCTGGACATAAAACCCATTCAATAAATATTTTTAAGCCACTCACTCCCTTGGCAGGAACCCACAGATTTTTTAGACAATGGACAACTACACCCCTTCTCTTTCCCTCTAACACCTTGAACACTATACCAAATTATTTGCAAACAATCTATATTTAAAGACTTTATGGAAAAACTCCAGATATGTTCTAACCACCAAACAGAAGATAAATACAACCTGCTTTGACTTCAAATTCCAAATTTTTTTAAATATTCAATAAGATAAATTTCATCGCATAAGCCAGTAATATTTTATCTTTCCTATAAATATAAACAAAATTTTTGAATCATTTTATTAATTTCTTTCTAAATTAGAATGTCTTAAATTTACTTCTGCGCTGCTTCCACCTCTATCTTTTATATATATTTATATATATGTGTGTGTGTGTGTTATCAGGAATATACGCTATTTGCATACGTGAACATTAAGGCAATTAATACACAGTTCAGCTTTTAATATCAATTATAAAATGTTGGAGCATCCAAAACAAAATTAAATGAAAAAATTGACAGAAAGGCTACAAAAACTACTTAGCAAATCAAGATATGAAACACGAGTTGAAAAAATGAAACTAAAAAACTTTCAAGAGCCAACTCAAGGATATGTACTGATAACAAAGTCTGATTGTTTAGCCAGCAGTAGGCAAAACAATTCAAACTTTCCAACACCACTTCACCTTCTATCACAAAGCCCCTACCCAACTCATGCAAAACATTATTATCTAAGTATCACTATACTGAAGGTCAATTCACTTTAAATATTCCAAGAAACAATATATGCTTAATTTTCACAAAATATAGACAGCATCCAAACGGGTGCCACACATAAAGCACCTGTGTTGATACCACATAAAAAGCACTCGTGCTGGTTCCATGTATAAAGTACTTGTGCCATGTAAAAAGCAACCAGTATACACTGTAATGTGGTTGGTGTTAATAAGGGCAACCAACTGTAGAAACTTTGCCAAAACAGACAATTAGAGACTAGTGCAGCTTACCAGCTGCGGTCAAACCGTCTAACCCATGCTAGAATGGAAACTGGACATTAAATGATAAGGATGATGATGATATCAATTCAACTGGAGATAATTTTTTGTTTTATAATTTGAAACACTGACCAGCAGGAGATAAATTAGCAAACAAGATTTGATTTAACTGCATTGGTTTAAGCTTGAAAATATACTGATTTGAAGCAATATTAATGTGAGGGACAATTTCTGGTCATTTGAAAAAAACTAATAAGTTTCAATTTTTAGGTTGAGGAAGAGGGAAGTTTTGATGATTTTTTCTTTCTTAAATGCACAGAAAATGTGAAGTAAACTTTTTAAAGAAACGGAAAACATACTACCAGGATAATAACAATATTAATTTATTTTTTAAGTGGCACACAACTGATATACTCTAGACCTAACAACATTGGTTTCAAATTTTGGTACATGGCCAGCAATTCTGGGGGAGGGAGTAAGTCGATTATATTGACCCCAGTAATCAACTGGTACTTACAAAAGGATAAATGGAAAGTCGACCTCAGTAGAATTTGAACTTGGAACATAAAGACAGACGAAATGTCACTAAGCATTTTGCCCAATGTGCTAGCTATTCTTCCAGTATACACTGCCTTAACAACAACAACGATAATGGTTTCAAATTTTGCCACAGTGGCAGCCATTTTGGAGGAGGGGACAAGTCGATTATATCGACTCCAGTGTTCAACTGGTACTTATTTTATCGACTCCAAAAGGATGAAAGGCAAAGTTGACCTTGGTGGAATTTGAACTCAGAATGTAGCAATGGGTAAATACAGCTAAGCATTTCGTCCAACATACTAACAATTCTGCCAGCTCACCACCTTAATAATAATAATAATAATAATAATAATAATAATAATAATAATAATAATAATAATAATAATAATGGTTTCAAATTTTTGCACAAGGCCAGCTATTTTAGGAGTAAGAGTAGGGGGTTAGTTGATTACATCCACCCCAGTGTTCAACTGTTTTTTATCATTATATTGACCTTAAAAGGAAGAAAAGCAAAGTTAACCTCAGAAGAATTTGAATTCAGAATGTAAAGACCCAGAAGAAATGCTGCTATGCATTTTGTCTGACAGGATAACAATTCTGCTGAATCAACACTAATAATAATAATGATGATTTCAAATTTTGGCACAAGGCCAGCAACTTAGGGGGTAGGGTTAAGTCAATAACAGCGACCCCAGGACTCAAATGGTACTTATTTTACCAACCCTGAAAGGATGAAAGGCAAAGTCAACCTTGGTGGAATTTGAACTCAGAATGTAAAGACAGACAAAATGCCACTAAGCGTTTTGCCCATGGTGCTAACAATTCTGCCAGCTCACCATCTAACAATAATAATAAAAATAATAATAATAAAGGCCTGGAATTTTGTGAGGAAGAAGACAGTTAATTGCACTGATCCCAGTACTTGACTGGTACTTAATTTATCAACCCTGAAAAGATGAAAGGCAAAGGTGACCTTGGCAGAACTTGAACTCAGAACATAAAGATGCTAAGCATTTTATTCAATGCATTAATAAATCTGCCAGCTCACCACCATAATAATAATAATAATTTCTTTTATGAGCACAAGGCCTGGAATTTTGGGGGAGGAAGCTAGTCGATTACATCAACCCATTACATGACTGTTACTCATTTTATCAACACTGAAAGGATGAAACCTTAGCAGAATTTGAACTCAGAATATAAAGACTGATGAAATGTCGATAAGTATTTTATCTGGCATGCCAATGAGTCTGCTTGCTTGCCACATTAACAACAACAACAACAACAACAGCAACAGCGGTAGCAGTTTTTCAGACGTACACTGTCATCTCTATTATAGTAGACAACAATTGTTGCAATACATCAAGGTTTCAAGAGAAATCAGACTATTAAAGCAGTTTTAAACAATGCTTTGTGAATCATCCGGCAGCAAAAGAATTCTACCAACAAAACAACTCTGAGTGAGCTGACTGAAGTACAATCACTGTACTTCAAATGATACTTCATCTACTTCTATTATAGATGTATTTACAGACGTTGTATCTTTCTTTTCAGTCTAAATGTAATTCTCTGTATATGCATTGCACAATGCTAGCTTAAGTTAGTAGATAAAACAACAGTTTTCCCTCATGCATTCTAGGACAAGAACTAATTGTTGCTACGACTACTAATATGGTGTACTGCTGATGCAACAGCAGATACTTAGTGAAAGCATATGTGATCCATTTCAGTTCATATTCGGAACCATTTGACTTAATTTACAGAAAAATAAAAGAGAAGTATCACTGCCACAGTATCACTTTCTAATTCTTCATTTTAATGTTATAAACCCAATTTACATATCTGTATTACTATTACAACTATTACAGTAATTCAAGTGTGGTGAAACAGAAATAATTATTACAAAACATAAGCACTTCACACAAATTGTAAACAATTTTTACTCAAGTATATTTGGCTCTGTGAAATGTCTATCTGCTGAAGAAATAGCAACAGTCACTGAGCAATGTAAAAAAAAATACAGAAAGGCTTCAGGATTAGATGGAACTGCAGAAGAAATGCTAAAAACAAATAACCATATGTCTGCAAGAACACTATTGAAGCTATTTCATAGTTTTATACATAGGAAATGAATATTGGTTTCAAACTTTGACAAAAAACCAGCAATATCACGGGAGGGGGTGAATTGATTACATCAACCCCAGTGTTGAACTAGCATTCACTTTATCAACCCTGAAAGGATGAAAAGCAAAGTCGACCTCAGCAGAATTTGAACTCAGAATGTAAAGATGGACGAAATACTACTAAGCAATTTGCCTAACACATTAACAATTTTGCCAGTTTGCTTTTTTTTAGCCCGATCCAAATTCTGCTATTGTCACGTTTGCTTTCATTCCTCTGGGTGACCAATAAAATAAGTAAGTTCTGGGGCAGATTTTACCTGCCTACTACAAATGAGTAGCCTTGTATAGGTACAGGTAAGGTTGTGTGATTAAGAAGCTTGCTTTGCAACCATGTGGTTTCAGGTTCAATCCCACTGCACAACACCTTGGGCAAGTGTCTTCTACTATAGCCGCAGGCTGATTAATGCCTTAAGAATGACTTTGGTAGATGGAAGTCTGTTGAATGTGTGTGTGTGTGGTGTCTGCATTTGACCACCACCACTACCATCATTTGACAGCCAGTGTTGATTTGTTTACGTCCCTGTGACTTAGCAACGTTTTGGTTGAGCAAGTTGACCCCATACTTATTTTTACGTCTGGTACTTATTCCAGTTACTGTGGTCTTTTCCGTAGGCTTTTCTTTCCACGGATAAACCTAATCTTGCTTCTTACATTTTAAAAATTTCTTCTGTGATACACGATCCCTTTTGATCGCCTTTTCTTTTTTTCTGACCCTTTTGATCGGAATTTTACTTTTTTTTTTCCCCTTTTCCTTTTTGAAAAGAAAAGCTCTACATTTGTATTTGTCCCCTCTGTGTTCAGCCCTGTGTGACCAATAAAGAAAGTTATCTATCTATCTATCTATCTGTTTATCTATCTGTCTATCTGTCTATCTATCTATCTTTCAATATAACTGCCTTCCCCACCCCACCACACGTTAACACTTCTTTCTCCCTATTTTCTCTCGTTGCCCCCTCCCCACTTCAGCTGACCACGTGACTGTTTGGCCTGTGTGTATTAATGTTAATCACCTTTCTCTACTTCTTCCTCTCTTCTTTCTTCATTCCTCCCTCTTTCTCTCTCATTCTTACTCTACCTCTCACTCACTCCACCTCCACCTCTCTAACTAACTAATGTTTAACAGGTAAACGACAAGCAGATTATTGTATAGATATATACTCAAACACACGCACATGCACACACACACACACACACACACACACACACACACACACACACGCATATATATATGTGACAGCCAAGGACATGAAAGAAATGAAGCCAATATGCTCTGCTGGATGTGCAATGTCAGTCTGCATGTTCGACAGAATGTAAGCATCTTGAGAGAAAGGTTAGGCAAAAGAGGCATCAGATGTGGTGTGCAAGAGAGACAAGAGACAAGAGTGTGCACTGATAGGGTCATGTGATGAGGACAACCGTGTAAAGAAGCACTGATTCCTAACTATGCTTCTTACCACACAGCCACACCTGCACCTATATATATATATATATATATATATATATATATATATATATATATATATATATATATATATATATATATATATATATATATATACATAGTTCAAATTTACAGAAAATAAAAGATGAATACAGGTGTAGGAACAACAAGTAGGGGTATTAGTTTAATGCTTGAGAAGAATGGAAAAGTCTTTTATGTTTTGAGCCTATGCTCTTCAACAGAATGGATCAAGAGGGAAAAAAAACAGAGAGAGAATGAAAAAAAATGGAGAGAGAAAAAATCTGCAGAGTTCAATGGTCCAACATGACAAGATCAGATATATATATATATATATATATATATATATATATATATATATATATAGGCACAGGAATGGCTGTGTGATTCTGGGTTCAATCCCACTGCGTGGAACCTTGGACAAGTGCCTTCTACTATAGCCTCGGGCCGACCAAAGCCTTGTGTATGGATTTGGTAGACGGAAACTGAAAGAAGAAGCCTGTTGTGTATGTGTGTGTGTGTGTGTGTGTGTGTATCTGTGTTTTTCCTCCCAACATCGCTTGACAACTGATGCTGATGTGTTTATGTCCCCCGTAACTTAGCAATTCAGTAATATAGACCAATAGAATAAGTACTAGGCTTACAAAGAATAAGTTCTGGGGTCAATTTGTTCGACTAAAGGTGGTGCTCCAGCATCGCCACAGTCAAATGACTGAAACAAGTAAAAAAAATAAAAGAAAAAGAATATATATATATATAATTCAATTTTTGTCTATCAAATCCACTCACAAAGCTTTGGTTGTCCTGCACTAAAGTAAAAAGCACTTGTGAAAGGTGCAGCACAGTGAGATTGAACCTGAATCCACATGGTTGGGAAGGGAAGCTCTCAACCACACAGCCATATCTGCATGCAAACATATACACATGTTGGTATGCATACTACCAAAAGTTTATATATGACATTTAAACTAATCAAGTTACTAAATATACAAAATCATTATATCATTATGTGATTATATGTTTACGTAAACATAATATGAATTATGCAATTAACATAATAATAATGTATTTAAGGGAAGAACAGAATTCAAGATACAGTCAGCAAAAATAAAGGTTTTGTTTAATTTGAAGTAAGACAGTGAGTAAATGTAAAGAGATCTGATAATTTCAAAATCTGTTCATCTTAAGGGGACAGTAAAAAAAGATGGAGAAGGAATAGTAGATATAAAGAACAGAATATCCAAAGCCTAGAGAGCATTCCACAATGTAACAGGGTGTGGAGAAGCAAAGGTATAGACCACAAAATGAAGCTGAAGCTGTTCCAGATATTGGCCTGACCAGTGTTACTCTATGGATGTGAAAACTGAAAAGTGACAAAAATGGAAGAAAAAATGCAATAGACAGCTTCCAATTCACATGCTTAGGGAGAATACTTGACATCAAGTGGCTACGGAGAGTCCGAAATGATGCAATTGTGACGACAGCAGGCAGCGACAGGATCAATGATGAAATAAGACCCAGAAGCTGGAATTGGCTCGGACACATCCTCAGATAAAATCAAGGAAGTAATTATATGGCAGCACTGGAGTGGTAGCCTGAGGGAAAAAGAGCAGAAGGGCACCTTAAAACCACATGGTAAAGGACCATAGACAAGGAAAGGAAATAACAAAGGTGGAGAATTGGTATGCGACCAGAACAGTGGTAGGAAACAGACCTGGTTGGAGAGATCATGTTACAGCCTTATGTGCCTCATAGCACAGAGAGAGGTAAAGGGTATAGCCTTTACCTCTCTCTGTGCACCTAGAAAGTTAACCTCCAAGGCACAAGTCTGGGCAAGGTTGTTTATGGAAGACGAGCAGTCACCCATGTACACCAGCCTCCCCTCTCCAAGCCACTGATGTTATCCAAGGGAAAGGCAAAGGCCGATACAGCTTGGCACCAGTGGCGTTGCAACTCATTTTTACAGCTGAGTGAACTGGAGCAACATGAAATAAAGTGTCTTGCTCAAGAACACAACACACAGCCCGACCTGGAAATCAAACTCACTACCTTGTGATTGTGAGCCCAATGCTCTAACCACTGAGCCATGCACCTTCAACTAACTATTAGATAATGCTATTAGGTTAGACATAGCTTAAGTCATTAGTTGCCAATGTCAGTCTTGCATGAGCTGGGTAGCCTACAATATACCTTACAGTAACCCACTGCAGGTTAAGTTGCTTATATTCACAACTATGATTGATGTTCTAACCACAGCCCTTTTTTCTTTGGTGTTGAGTCCCACTGCGTGGTATCTTGGGCAAGTGTCTTCTACTACAACTCTAGACCAATCAAAGCCTTATGGCTAGATTTGGTGGGCAGAAAGTGAAAGAAACTCAACTCATCATGTATGAGTGTATGTGTGTGGTTGTATGACTAATTTCATCTTTTCCTCATCTATGTGTGCTTTGTTTGCTACTTTGTAAACAAGAGGTTCATTTTAGTGTTGTTTGTTTCCAGTTCTCCACTTAAGCATGCTTGTTTTTTTTTTTTTGTTTTTTTTTTGATAAACTAGATTATTACCCCACTTGGAAACAGGTTGCAATTGGTGACATGAAGAGTGCCAGCTGTAGAAAATTTTGCCCCAATAAGTTTACTTCTGACAGAACCACTCATGGAAAAGTAGATAAAACAATGTGCGTTCTTTGAAGGAAAGCATGGCTATTATATACAGCTGATTGAACGACTACAAAGTAGCTTTCATGATGACAACAACCACCACACATTTGATATTAATCTGAAATGTTAATATGTGAAAAGTGCTACAATCTAGCAGTGACTTCCCAACACTACATGGTCAAACCAATATCTACTCCACCAGCTAACTTGTGAGAAATGTCGACCCAAATATTCTTCAAATTATACTCTACTGTCCTAGCCCTATGGCATTCAGATTACCATGTCAAATGTAATGCTTATTTATTCACATTGTTTTGAATTACTTGTGCATTACCTCATAGCTTCAAAATTTCAATGGTGTTATTGCTTATTTTTAGAATGACATTGCAGAATAGGTGTGAGAGGCTGGATCTGGCCAGTTCACACAGAACAGGTAGAATATTTGGGCCAGATATGATCATTTTAAATGCTAAAGGGTTAAAAAGAAAGAAATACATTAGATACTATGATCTAAGATGTCTTTTTTGAAAATTGACAGGCAGGCCACCCATAAAACATCATTAATTCTGAAGGCTCTGCTTCATCAGGGCCAACAACAAGTTTCAACTACAACAATAATATGTAGTTTCAATTGCTGGTCAGAAACAGTTGTGTTTGTAAGAAAGGCAACATCATAATTGTTCATGCTACTTTTATAAACTGATGCCAGCATCTCTAAAATTAAGATCTAGATACAGACTGAATTAAAGTCATCATCATCATCATCACCTTTTAACAACCATCTTTCATGCAGACATGGGTTCGATGGTGACAGGATCTGACAAGTTAGAGGTTTGTTTCATGCTCCAATGTCTGCTTTGATAAAGTTTCTACAGTTGGATGACCTTCCTAACACCAAACATTTTACATAGTGTATTGGGTACCTTTTGGTGTGGTACCAGCGCTAGTAAGGTCACCATGTAATTTGGAAGATTAAGATCCACTTTGATTGAGTGGAACTACATTAATGAAAGAAGGAGGCAGCTTTATACTGGGTGATGAAAAGATAAAGTATGAAGGAAGAGACAAGAACATGGTTATTTACATCACACAAGTGTGGGTGGGAAAGTATGAATAAATATTTGCTTCATTTGTGTTTAAAACCTAACATCTGTTTTGAAATTAATAACAATTTGATGGCAATAGTCAAACTAAGTAGTTAACAGGTTTTGATGTGGTAAAGTGTTTGAAATAAATTATCTACGCATACATATTACATTAAAAGATAAGGATATAGTCTACATTGATGACATCCTGTAGTTTTGAGTCAGCCCTGATCATGTAGAACTATTACCAAATGCATTCTAGCCATGGCCATCCTGCCTCCTCCCATTTCTATGATCACATTACCTAATACATACTTATATACTTTTCTACAATGGCAGGTATAATTTGAGGCGATTTGGTTACTATTTCCAGCAGGTTTAGTAACCATATAAAGGCTTCTTGTTGGCTTGGGATACATTTATTATAATAAAATGGGTGTGCTATGTCATCAGGAGAAATGAAATAGGAAATATATTCAACAAACAACCACTCTGTCTTCATCTCCATCAGCATCATTATATCTTCATTTCATGTCTAGGGAAAAGACTGTTTTTCCTTTCTTTTCTTTGTCTGTTTCAGTGTTTACAAACAAGTGAGATGGAAACTGATAGTAAAGTAACTACAGTGCAAAATACATCGATACAGTAAGTAACAGTAGTTTAGTAATGACACCAACATCTGTCAGCTTGCTCTAAGCAGTAGTTATCCAACCAATGAATCTAAGAGTAAAAGTATTTTTGGAAAACTAACAAAACATCCCTGACAGAGAAACCAATCTGAAATTAGCAGACAAATAACATAGATCTTAATATATATGTAGTGAAATCTGAAAGTAGGCACACAGATTTCATGTAAATGTCAATCAGCCGTGAAAATTGATTAAATGTAGCTTGAGAGTAAAGGTATCTTTTTATACTACTAATCTTTAATTAAGCTATAACACACAGATACACAGACATATATATGAAACAACCAATTTCCCTCTTGACTATAAGTGTAGAATACTTCAGTTTAACCACTTCCTTCTTTATGTTACACTCTATTTTTATGTATATCAGTTATTTAAAACACCTTTAAATAAAATATTGATTCCGCTTCAGCCAAATTTCAAAGATATCGATTTTTGACAAAGGTACCAAGCTACAAGAATGAAAAGAAAGGAAATGAGATTGTGTGACATTCATGTTTTCTCAAAAGCAATAGCTATGTAAACGAAGTGAAAGGCAATGATATTGGTTTGCCAAGTTCCAATGTCTTATGTTAATCCTTTTACTGTGGAAACAAGACATATCCACTCTAAGTTTCATTACCCTTAACTGTGGAAAATAGTTTTATATACCAGGCGGTCTCTTGCTAAAGAATGTTAATTATTTTTCAATTTTTATTATTTATTATGTCCAGGTTCTCAAGTTTATTGAGGCAACAGGACTTTCTGAAATTACTAATTCTATTTTTTGGTAGGTATTTAATATCATTGCCATAATAAACATGAAATTTAATTTTGCTGTTAAAGAGTTAAAGATCTCTCAATGAATAATACTTCTGGTTAAGCAATCTCTAAAATAGCATACATTAACCACTTAATAAACTATATTGACCAGGAAAATCACTAAACAACTTTAATTCAAATTAGAGTCTGATTTAGAATGCTGAGAAAGCAAGTGTATTTGCATAACACAATGTTAGTTGATCCAGTAAAAATATATATATATATATATATATATATATATATATATATATACAATTATTTGGAGTCACAACAAATCAAGTCTGTGACATATGTCTGATTCACAGTTATTGCTATCTCAATGAATCTTCTTTATTGCTACTGTTCTTAAAAAGACAAGTGTATTGTGAGTGATATATTTTTCGCTATTCAAATAAGAGAGGCTTTGTGTTTTGTGCCTCTATAAAAAAAAATCAATTTATAATGTTATAAATAATGAATTCGCTATAAACAAACAAGCCATTATTTATTTATATATACAAAGCTATATATATATATATATATATATATGTTTGTAATGTTCAAGTCTGTGCCAGCAAACACATGATATATATATATATATATATATATATCTAAATGCACACACATACATACACACACACACACGCACAACTGTTCCACAAGCTGCTCCAGAAGAAATCAATAAACTGTAGTAACAATAATGCTCTAATTGCAAATGAATTAGCAGAACATATCCACCAAACAAATTCATCACACTGTGATCCATTACAGATGAGATATAGCTGTTAATAATTAAAAATTGCAAGAAAAACACATACTAACACAAACCTATTCCAATCAATAAGCAATATAAATCAAAGGAGTTTTTAACAATAGTTGTTTAGAGTATATACCAGAAATAAAGAGACATCTTTCCAAGTGGCCAATCAAGTTTCTAATGTGAGCAACATGAAAGAAGTGAAATGAGTCCTAATGAGAAATGAAACTGGATATACCACAATACACACCCAAGAGATCTACGAATTCAAGTACATTTTTTTTTTGTTCATTTTAGAAACACTTACCTATCTACCCAATTTGTTTTTTCTACCTCAATTCTCACTCTTATGTTCACTTTGTACCTTGGCCTCACATTTCTCTTTTTCTTTCTTGATGGGGAAGCCATGTATTCATCTCTTCAGCAAGACACCTGCTCCTGTCCCACTACCATTTTTTTGTATCCCTTAATGCTATAACCCTTCAGTCAAGGGGCCTTGTTTTGCAAGTACTTGGTAACCTCGTCAGTGCTGATACCATGAAAAAAGTACACAGCACATTCAGTAAAGTGGTTGGTATCAGGAAGGGCATCTAACTGTAGAAACCATGCAGACATTGAAGTTTAGCATGCCCCACTGGCTGGTCAGTTCCATATGAAACAGCTTAACCCATGCCAGTATGGAAAAGGAGACAATAAATGATGAACAGTACATATGTCCTTCCGTCCATCCATACATATATATATATATAGAGAGAGAGAGATCAGATTGGAGCCTGGTGTAGCCATCTGGTTCACCAGTCCTCAGTCAAATCGTCCAACCCATGCTAGCATGGAAAGCGGACGTTAAACGATGATGATGATATATATATATATATATATATATATACACATACATATATAATTATTAAGTTTGAAAACAGACAGATCTAATGGATACAAATGTATTCATTAGTATTCTTCATTTGCAAACTTAATAATATTTGATATTTTATATAATATATTCATTGAAGAAATATCTCTTCAAAATACAATATACTAAATCAGTGTATCTAGGATAAAAATATCCCTATAAGAGGTCTAAATATCCTCATAGTAACTATATATATATATATATATAAATCATCATTTAATGTCCATTTTCCATGCTGGAAATGGGTTGGACAGTTTGACATGGAGCTGGCCAGCAGGGGAGCTGTTAAGTCTCCAATTGTCTGTTGTGGCATGGTTTCTATGACTGGCTGGCCTTCTTAATGCCAACCACTTTGCAGAGTGTGTCAGGTGCTTTTTACATGCCGCCAGCACAGGCGCATTTCTGCAGCACTAGCACAAGTGCATTTTTATGTGGCACCAGTACCAGCACAGGACAAGCCTGTACGTATGGACGACAGCAATTTTACTTAGCTTGACATGTCTTCTCAAGTACAGCAAATCACAACTCCTGGTACCATGCCATTTCCTCAGTGAGGCCCAGCATCTGAGATCCTTTCACACCACTTCATGTCTTCCTGGGTCTATCTCTTCCACAAGTTCCCTCCACAGTTAGTGCTCAGCACTTCTTTATGCAGCTGTCCTCATCCATATGCATCACATGACCAAACCAGCACAGTCATCTCTCTTGCACACAACATCTGATGCCTCTTATACCCAGTTTTCCTCTTAAATCATTTACATTCTGTCATGCATACATACTGACATTACCCATATAGCAGAGCATACTAGCTTCATTTCTTTCAAGCCTTTGCAAGTCCTCTGTAGTCAAAGCCCATGTTTCATTGCCATATAGCATAGCTGTACATACACAGGCATCATACAATCTGCCTTTCACTCTGAAGGAGAGACCCTTAGTTACCAACAAAGGTAGAAACTCGGAACTTCCTCCACTGCTAACTTGGTCTGCTAGGTAACAAAAGCTATCTACAACTTCTAATGATCTGTCTGAGCATTTGATAGAGTCTATTGTCTGCACAGTTTTAGTGCTTATTGTACCCACACATTTGCCACACACAAAGATTATTTTCTCTGTTAACCTTCTTATAATGCTGTTACACCTCTCATATGTCCGAAGCTTGCACTAGGTTGTCTGTCTAAGGCTTATATTATCATCACTTAAAATCTGTTTCCCACACTGCCACAGGTTGGACAGTTTGACAGAAGCTGGCAAGCCAGAGAACTGCATCAGGCTCCAATTGTCTGTTTTGGTAAGGTTTCTATGGCTGGATGCTCTTCCTAATACCAACCACTCCTCAGAGTGTACTAGGTGCATTTTACATGGCATCAGCACATGTGCTTTTTACATGGCTGCATGGTTAAACAGTTTACTTCGCAACCATTTCCAGCTTCACCAATCTCTTAAATTTCTTCTACTGTCTCAATTCAACCAATAAATTGTTGAACTCGAAATAAAAAAAAGACTGTTGCGCGCACACGTGTGTGCATGTGGAAAAACAAGACCCTCATCTCAAGAACAGGTAAGTAAGATTTGGTTGCAGCAAGAGTAACCACCCATAAAATGCTACCTCTTATAACTCTTCATCCAACTTATGCTAGCATGGAAAAACACATTAAACAGTGTGGGTATTTGTATTTACTTCTGCCTGAAAATCAATGTTGTATATGTCTCAAACTTAGCAGTTTGACAAATAGAGATTGATAAAAATTAATGGAGACAATATGATCAATTAAAACCTTTGAAGGCTATGTGTACTTCAGTGTGACTACAGTCCAATAAATGAAATCAGTTGAAGAACATCATCATTATCATTTAACATCCGCTTTCCATGCTAGCATGGGTTGGAGTATATATACAGTATATATATATATATATATATATATATATATATATATATATATAAATTTAATGAATGGAGTAAACGCATATTATAACTGCATACTTTTTTACTAGGAGAAAATAAATACATATAATAAAATATATATATACATATATACTCTCTTTACTTTACTTGTCGGCCATGCTGGGGCACCGCCTTTAGTCGAGCAAATTGACCTCAGGACTTATTTTTTTGTAAGCCTAGTACTTATTCTATTGGTCTCTTTTGCCGAACTGCTAAGTTACGGGGACATAAACACACCAGCATCGGTTGTCAATCGATGTTGGGGGGGACAAACACGGACAAACAAACACACACATATATATACATATACATATATACGACGGGCTTCTTTTCAGTTTCCGTCTACCAAATCCACTCATAAGGCTTTGGTCGGCCTGAGGCTATAGTAGAAGACACTTACCCAAGGTGCCATGCAGTGGGACTGAACCTGGAACCATGTGGTTGGTAAGCAAGCTACTTACCACACAGCCACTCCTGCGCCTATATATCATTTAAGGCACATGGCTCAGTGGTTAGAGCATCAGGTTCACAATTTCTAGGTGCAATCTCATGGTCATTCATGACAGAAGGGGGGGGGGTCTTTTTATCATTTAACACATGCACTGGTTCCGTCCACTATGCTATGAAATCAAGTACTGATATCATAAAGGTACAACCCACTGTTGCAAGTTGCAGAAACACTGTATGAATTAATATTTTGTTCAAGAGGTCAAATCCTTTAACAGAAGAACTCACCTCAACCAATGATATTAGCACAAAATCAATATATGCTTAATCTCAGTAAATGAATGAAATGGCATCTAGCTTTCTCACTGTTCACCAGATTACAGGATGTGAAAGCCTGCCAAATACTATCACCTATATCGATGTGAATTAACTGATCAAGTATTTTAAAGAAAAAAAACTAAATAAATGATGCATATGGCCACGTGTAATATCAACACATATTGAATTTCAGTTGGGTATAATTGTAAACTTTGACTTGTTGATGACCTGGTTCTCATGGCAGAATCTGCGAAAGACCTACAGAGTAAAGTTCCAATCTTCTATAGTTTAAAGGCTGACTGTTCAGCCCAACAAAGACTAAACTTCTAAAGAGTACAATACTTGGAAAGAAATCTTGACCGAAATATATAAAAAGCACAGAAAAGTATTCAAAATTGTGCATTTAGTGCAAATATAAAACACAATCACTACACATATCACCAAAAAAAAATGTCATACACACTCTCCACTTCAATATGAAATTTAAGATCAGGAAATACTTCAGCCCCACTACACTAATGTGGGTCACACCTGAGCTTTATAGCTCATGTAAGATCAGGGCCAGATTAAGACCCATAGAGACCTTAAGTACTTAAAAGATTTTGGTACTCCCATATATATATGTAATTCAAAATATAAACAATAATAAACCATAGAATAAATTTTTACTTTTCAAACTGAAACAAAATTAACAGTAAGAAGGAAAATTATATTTATTTTTGTATACTTTCACTTCATTTACATCGGAAGTTTTCTCCTACTTTTTACAAATGCAGTCTTTGATCAGATCCTCACTATGACGTCATGAATACTTCAAAGTTATATTTCCAATCATATAAGAGACTGAGAAGAAATGCTATTATAAGAAGTTGTTGAATAAGGAGAATGCATAGGAGATATACAGTCAACTTCAAGGAGACCCTGCTTTTGAAACTGATAGCTATATGGTTGAAATCACTATTCAGGACCATCATGCTGAGATGCTGAACGAATCAAGTGAAGAAGAACATGCACTACTCATTCATGTAATCAATCATGTGGTACAAGAAGAGGTTACTGCCAGTGACTGGTATAGCTGTACTGTTAGTTTCACACAGGATAAAGGAGATGTCCTAGAAAGAAGCAATTATGGACCAACTAATTAAGAAGAAAATTAACTTAGATGAAATGAAGTTCAAGGTTTGTGCTAGAATAGGGTACCAGCTACTAAAACACTCTTCTTGGTAAAACAACTACAGGAAAAAAGTTCTTTGCACAGAGAAAATCACTATACATAGCATCTGTTAACCTGGAGAAAACATTCGACAAAGTATATTGCTCTGTAGTTACTACAGTCATACAATGGAATACCATACCTTGTAATATGGATAGATGATTGTGTTTTTACCAGTGAGAACCATGCAAATCATGTATAGAGATATCATCAGCAAGCTGAAAATTAACAAGTTCAGTAGGTAATTTAGTCCTCAACTCCATCCTGTTTACTATAGCTCTCCAAACCATAATAGAAGATTTTAAGATCAGCTGTCCAAGGCTAGCCTAATTCTCATGATTAAATCTAGATAAACCCCACTCTAGCAAGAAGCACCCATCTAATAATTTTGTTCAAATAGGCGCAGGAGTGGCTGTGTGGTAAGTAGCTTGCTTACGAACCACATTGGGCAAGTGTCTTCTACTATAGCCTCGGGCTGACCAAAGCCTTGGGAGTGGATTTGGTAGACGGAAACTGAAAGAAGCCCGTTGTACATATATGTATATGTATATATATGTGTGTGTGTGTTTGTCCCCCCAACATCGCTTGACAACCGATGCTGGTGTGTTTACGTCCCTATAACTTAGCGGTTCGACAAAAGAGACCGATAGAATAAGTACTAGGCTTACAAAGAATAAGTCCTGGGCTCGATTTGCTCGACTAAAGGCGGTGCTCCAGCATGGCCGCAGCCAAATGATTGAAACAAGTAAAAGAGTAAAATGTTTGCAAGGTTCTCTTGTAGCAGATGATAATTTCTGTTGCCTAATTAGCAGAGAGGGTTATTTTGAAAATATAGTAGCCAGAGTAAAAAATGCGAAGAAAATATTTAGATAGGTACAGGCGTGGCTGAGTGGTAAGAAGCTTGCTTCTCAACCACATGGTTCTGGGTTCAGTTCCACTGCATGGTACCTTGGGCAAATGTCTACCACTATAGACTCATGAGTGGATTTGGTAGACAGAAACTGAAAAGAAGCCCGTCGTATATATATATATATATATATATATATACATGTGTGTGTGTGTGTGTGTGTGTGTGTGTGCGTGTCTGTCGTTCCCATTACCATGGCTTAACAACCGATATTGTTTACGTCCCCGTAACTTAGCGGTTAGATAAAAGAACTGATAGAATAAGTACCAGGCTTACAAAGAATAACCCCTGGAGCCGATGTCTTTGACTAAAAGGCGGTGCTCCAGCATGGCCGCAGTCAAATGACTGAAACAAGTAATAGAATAAAAGAATAGTGATTACCTCTGCTGACATCAAAAAGATTCTTTCTCTGGATGAAGGACAGACTCAACAATGCTTGTGTACGAAATGTAATGTTGCATGGTAGTGAAACAGTCATTGGGTGTGCAGAGTGTGCTAAGACTGGAATGAATTACGGCAAACATGCTCCACAGGATGTGTAATGCTAGCGTGCCTGAATGATGGAGCACGAATGGACTGAGATAAATGGAGTATAAAAGAAATAAGAGAACTGAAGTGGAATCGGCATGTGAAGGGCACGGGAGATGACAGTTGGGTTAAGAAGTGCTAAACGATCCAGTGGAAGGTACTTGCGAAAAATCAAAGAAGACATGGGAAGAGGCGGTGAATGTTAATCCCAGGATGTTGAACCAGAGAAGATGACAAAAGATTGTAAGAAGTGACGAGACACTGTGCTGAAGAAGATCTGTGCAAACCAAGCAAGAACGAAAAATGGATGGATTGACAACAATGATGATGATGGTGATGATGATCATGAAGCAGAAGTAAATGATGTTGATGGTGGTAATTAAATTCTTATAGGGAAAGTTCACCGAAGAAAGATGGATAAATAACAAGTTCACTGTACTTTGATCAGTAGCAACTGGTGTTTTAAAAAAATAAATTTACGGAAATATTTTAGTAAAAGTTTCTTAAGAACTAGACAAACAAGGGATGGGGAATCTGCATGCTAGGAGTTTACTAACATTAATTGAGCATCGGTGGATTGTATGGAATAAGAAATGAAACTAAATGAACCAAAGAAATATTAATGCTACTTAGTATATGATTTTAAAGACAAACATGCCGTCGGTTTTATCTTACATTCAACCAGATTCTCCTTAATCTAATCAGTGTGCGTGTTATATTGGATTACAGAATTCATAATCAGCATGTTGGTGGAATACTAGAGTAAAAAGAAAAACCGGGATCTTAATATGAACAAAACAGGCTTGGTGACTTGTGAAAAAATAAGACATGCTACTGAAGTTCACGTTGTTTTTATAAATGTACTGTCACATAATTTAAGAATGTGACGACAAATCTGAGACGCTGCACAAAAATTGATGAAAAGTTGCTGATAATGACTTAAGACGGGTATAAGTGACATTTAGACAGCAGAGAAATGACCATCGACCGGGTTTTTATTTACCAAACAGACAGGGGTAGGTAGGTGCATAGGAACTCCAAAGTCAGCAAGTGGATCTATCGTTCGATAGAATGCAACGTGTAAATTGAAGAGATACATACCAGTAAACGAACTAATTAAGTGATATCAAGACGTATAAGGAAAGTAATTAAATTCCTGTACATTAGGGCGTGTGTGTGTGTGTGTGTGTGTGTATCTGCGCGCGTGCGTGTGAAAGTGCAATGTCCATTCTTAAAATCGCACACATAAGATATTTTGATATACAAATGAAGCTTTTAAAAATATAATAATAATTAATGATGCTTTCAAGTATTAGTCTTCCAAAAAAAAATTTAGAAAACAAAAATTGAAGTTGAAGAAAACTCTTACCGTCACAAAGACAACGAAGATGAGTAGTGCTAAACGCGTGTTTGCCAAAGTATTTGCCATGATGATATATTCAAATCGGGAGGGAAAAAACTCCTAGATGTCCGGTTGCTGCAACTCCAATGTTTTAATGAGATGCCTATGTAAACATTACAGGAGAAAATATGGAGAGGGCCCCCAAGTAGTAACGTTGCGCCAGTGCACAGTAGTAGTGTATCTAGCGTTTTGTTGAATGAGCTTATTGTTGAATGAAGCGTCACTATTCAAACAGCTTGGCCACGTTAATGCGCAGGCGCACTGCTTATGACACGTCACACCTTAATCGAAGAATCGCATTGCACGAAGCAACGTAACACGTAGTTGACACGAAGTATTTCCTTAGATTTCTTCAGGTTTCTCATTGTTACCATATGTTTTTTATGATAATTGTTAATATATGTCTTTATGTTTATAGAATCGTATACATTTCTAATAATTGTTTGCGTTTCTTTATATTTTGCATGCATTCACTCACACAGTTTTCGGGTTTGTTTACATTTACATATCTATCGTTTGTCTGTTATGATCACAATAAATATTTGCAATAATATTCCTAGAAAACCGATGGAGCATACTGGAAATATCAAAATGCAAGCATATATAGCGTCACAAATGTATCTTGGATATTTTACAGACCTGTTTAATGTTCTGAAATGTGTGGGAAAGTTATGAACAGCAATTGTTGGCCGGCTTTAAGACAAGTATAACTACTTTTAGAACGATTCAACAGCGAACCCAAATCAGTGTTTTCTGTTGAACAATAAACGTTATATTACTTTTACTTAAAGCGTTGAAGATAGGACTTTTTTTTCCCCATTTCACTTAATTCTATTTGAGTTAATCGCAGCCACACGTTACATTTTATATGTTGCTTCTTTTTTTAGATCGCCACTTTTTTTTTTAGTGTGTATTTTTGCTAGACTTTGTATCTTTCACTATATAGTTTTGTGTAAGTTGAGTTATTTTGTATGATTGGTTATATGTGTGAGCGCACGCCTCTCTTATAATTTCTGTATTTATTTAAAACACAAAATATAACAAACTCGATTTGAGAGTAATTTAACTCCACTTTCCGCAGAATTAAGTAAAACGGAGAAATATGGCATTCCCACAGTGTACCCCACCCTCCAAATTTGTTGCCTCTTAACTTCCAAAGAATGTATACTTTTTAACGAAATTTTCAACAAATACCGCTTAGATACTGTAGATTCAGAGTATATAGGGGTTTGTTGGAAAGAATTTTTCCGGAGTGGGGAGTTTCGAAAAATTCACACGACCGACTTTTGTTACCTTATGACTTCCAGGAAAGTGAGTAGTTTTTAATGAAATTTTTAACAAATACCTTTCAAACGACATAGATTACGATTATAAAAATTTGATGGAAAATTTTTATTCTGCGGGTGGGGAGAGGAGATATGGATCAAGAAGCCCACAAAATTTGGAATTTCTCCGTTTTGACGGGAAGTTTTCCGATTTTGTTTTAACTACAGCTTTTTAAATGATGAGTGGAAAACATCTTTTAATGAAAAAAAAAATTAGAAAATTTGTGATTTCTTTCACCTCATCCAGATCGATTTTGGCCAATACGTGCTTGAAAACTATAGGAGAAGCGTTTTCGGTAAGAAAAAAAGTTAAATATTTTCAAACGAAACGGTGTATGATTCAAGGGAGATTTGGCTGTTGTTTCTAGCACATCCCACGACCACCCTTCTCTTTTCTTTCTCACACACATTAATGTTTTTCAATATTTTGCCCGGCATGCTAACGATTCTACCAGCTCGCTGCCCTGCTTACGCATTTAATATTGATTTCAAACTATGGCACAAGGCCTTCATTTTCGGGGGAGGAGCTAAACCGGTTATATTGACTCCAGTGGTAAACTAGTACTTATTTTATCGACCTCGAAAGGATGAAAAGTAAAGTCGACCTCGGTGGAATTTGAACTCAGAACGTAAAGACGGACGCTAAACATTTTGCTCGGTGTGTAAACGATTCAGTCAGCTCGCTGCTTTTCTTATGCATGTAATACTACGAGTTGAAAAATTTCGATCAAAAGATCCAGGGGAGGTGACTCCAGTTATATCATTTAATTTTTAGAAAAATATATACGATATATTGACGATGCAAATTGGAGTGGATGTGATCTTTTCGATAAAATACTTAGCAATAAATTAAATTTAGTGACGCTAATTATGAATATCAACAATATGCAGATAAAAAACATCGGGAAACATTCTACCAAAATATATACATGTCTTTTATTTTGTCCAGTCATTAGACTGCAGCATCGCCTTGAAGAGTTTAGTCGAATAAACCAGCTCCTATACTTTTTTTACAGGCTTGGTGTTTTTTCTATCAGCATTTTTGTCAAACCGTTGTTTTGCGGAGACGTGAACAATTCAACAGCGGTTGTCAGGCGGTGAGAGAGAGACAAACAGAAACTACACACACACACATATATTTATGGCGGTCTTCTTTCAGTTTCTTATTTCTTTATTGCCCACAAGGGGCTAAACACAGAGGGGACAAACAAGGACAGACATAGGGGTTTAGTCGATTACATCGACTCCAGTACGTAACTGGTACTTAATTTATAGACCCCGAAAGGATGAAAGGCAAAGTCGACCTCGGTGGAATTTGAACTCAGAACGTAACGGCAGACGAAATACTGCTAAGCATTTTGCCCAGCGTGCTAACGTTTCTGCCAGCTCGTCTTCTTTCAGTTTCTGTCTACCAAATCCACTCACAGGGCTTTGGTCGGCCCGGGACTATGTTGTTGTTTGTTCCTTCTCGAGCCATGCCTGGCTCATAAGGGCCAGTTTCCCGGTTTCATTGGCGTATAGGTTCCCCACCTGGGCGGGATGCTGGAGGAAAGAGTGAGAGAAAGTTGTGGCGAAAGAGGCAACAGAAGTTTGCCATCACCTTCTGCCGGAGCTGCGTGGAGCTTAGGTGTTTCGCTCATAAACACACACACCGCCAAGTCTGAGATTCGAACCCGCGAGTCCGCTGCTATAACCACTAGTCCGTGTGTCTCCACGGCCCGGGGCTATAGTAGAAGACATTTGCCCAAGGTGCCATGCAGTGGTACTAAACCCGGAACCATGTGGTTAGGAAACAAACTTCTTACCATACAGCCATGCCAACGCCTGGTCGGATCGACAAGAATCCGATGAGTCCAAGGATTGCATCTTACTCTAATGTTTTGCTTTGGCATGGCTTCTGCGGTTGGATGCCTTTCCTAACGCCAACCATTTTACTGTGTATGCTAGGTGCTATTTTCTTGTCACTAGTACCAATGAGGCCACTATGTAGCCTGTAAATGGTGGGTGTTGCGTCATTATGTTTGATGGGGGGGGGGGGTAAGGTATTAGGGGAAAAGTTTGGGATAGAGCAAGTTCTGGTAGAGAAGTTACATAGCTAATAACAAAGCAGAGAGAGAATGAGAATGAAATGGTGATATCTCCAAAGAGATAGATTATGGTAATGAGGTGTCCAGATGGCACCTCAGGTAGGAGGAGTAGTAGGGGTATGAGTTTGTAAGACTATGGTGGAAGAGATAGGGGGTGTGAGAAAGATAGAGGCAGATAGGCAACATCTGGAAAGACTGGGAAGGATAGAAGGAAGGGGGTACTCGAGTTGGGTGGGGCTAGGGAGATGCGAGCAGCAGGGTTGTAATGATGACAGAGTGAGAAGAGAAATGACATGTTTGTGTAGACTGTAGAAACAAAGTAGAGAGATAGATAAGTGTAGTGCATGAGGAGAGATCATTTGATGATACAGAGAGCGGGATGGGATGGCCACTGTAACGTGGGTGTGGAGAACAATATCCACTGATGAAGAATAGCTAACAAGTGTGGTAGTTCTGGACAGCAAGAGAAAAACGTGGTATCGAGAATGGGAAAAAGCAGTAATGGGAGGGTGATGTGAGGAGGGGATTGGTTGATTGTGAGCCTGTGCGTGTGTATATACATACAATATATACCCACACTTCCAGGAGTAAGTTTTGCCGTGATGGGCAGGTTTTCACGATATCCTACTATTGCTAGATATCCAGGTCCTTTGTCATTTCCTCTGTGAGGCTCAGGGTCTTGAGGTCAGCCTTCATTGCTTCATTTTATGTCTTCTGGGTCTTCCTTGGCCACAGGCTCCAGCTACGTCCAGTGATTTGCACTTCTTTATACAACTGATCAGATCCACACACATCACGTGTACGTATCTGCGCAGTCTTCTTTCTTGCACACATCTGATTGCTCTTATGCCCAGTTTTTTTCTCTCAGCACACTTATACCATTTTCGTGCACGCTTAAATTGCACATCCAAGGGAACATATTCGTTTAAATTTTTTTATTTTTTCTAGTCTTTTTATATCCTCTGCGTTCAAGGCTCATGCTTCACTATCATGTAATATTGCAGTTCTAATGCAAGCATCATACCAGTAGCGGTAATAGCTCCCTGCACTTTCTCCAACACATTTTCCCACTTGCTGCTATACTTTCAAAGCAAACATCTCCCTTGCTGATGACATCTAGATAGCAAAATCTATCAACTACTTCTAGTGAACCATCCAGGCATTTAAGGGGTTCTATCTCTGGAACGTATTGTTCCAGTGCATCTATTGCATATGAAACTTGTGTTCTTTGACTGTCTGTCTGTGATCCCACTGCATATTTTATGTGTACACTGAATGCAACGTATGGAGTTTGTGCCTACTTTTTTTCTGTATATGAAGCAAGGTCATTTCCCTGGGGTTACTTGGACTCTGTTTTCTTTCTTACTAAAATTTGCATTTTTGCTAAGTTTACATTAGAGAAAAGGAATTATGAAGGTCATAGAGAGGATCGTTGCACGATTGATTCGTCGCAGGATAGATCTAGATAAAATGTAGTTTGGTTTTGTGCCTGAAAGAGGTACCACAAATACAATCTTTTTAGCGTTGCTACTACAGGAGAAATACGAGAGTACATCATTATTCTTGGCCTTCGTTGACCTGGAGAAGGCATTCGACAGAGTGCTATGTACAATAATTTGGTGGTCGCTAAGGAAACTAGGCATTGACGAATGGTTTGTGAGAGCTGTACAAACTATGTACAAAGTAAAGCGAGATTTAACAACGACTTCAGTAAGGAATTTAATGTGAGAGTTGGGGGTCCATCATAGTTCAGTTCTCAGAGTAGAGTTTAAGACTGGTTGTCTATGGGAACTCATATACTGATTATCTAGTTTTCACAGCCGAATCTATAGAGGAATTAGAAGAAATATCTGTGAATCTATTGCAAGTTTAGAAACGGCGAAACGTATTAGAATATATGAGTTACACAAATATCAAATTCAAACGTTTGTATCGAAAGAAGGAAAACATTCAGCTAATGACAGAATTTTAAGTTCGGAAATTTTCTTTAAAAAAAAACATGTTTTCGAATATGTTTTTGTTTTTTATTTCTACCTGCAATACACTTTAAATAGACTTCATTTTTTTTGAATAGATCTTAATCTATTTTTCAGATAAACTGACTTTTAAAATTCCAATTAAAGAGCTTTTAAGACACTAAATTCCTAAGAGAAGGAAAGGTTCTAATTTGTAGATGATTAACAAATTTCTTCACTGAATGCATAAAAAAGTGAAATTCTCGGTAGCTAGAGCAATGTCATCAACATACTTTTATACCTGGTAGGTGACATTACAGGCTCTAAAAAGTACAGACTTATCAGGGCCCTGCCTTACTAGGATTAAGTGCTCTCAAATCGTATTAATACCTTCTTAAATATCAGTCAACCATTGGAACAAACAGACTTCAAGGGTGGGTTTTCAACAATGAACCATCTACAGGTCATGAACAAGTTTTTCAGAAACACATAATACAATGTGTGTGTGTCTGTCTGTCTGTCTATGCGTGCGTGCGTTTGTGTGAGTATATGTTTAGACTTTATTAACTGTGAAAACCATCGATAGCCTTGAAATCCCAGCTGTGCTTAAAGCTGTTATTGATCAAGGAACAATGTATCACTGTCATGAAATATTAAGAAAATTTGTAGCCAATGAACATCTTTTATAAGACTTCTAATGAAAACAAAAAGATCGATATTGAAAGAGGATTAAAACAATGGTGTACATTGTCCGAACGCAATCCCGCATTACAAGGCATTTCTATAAAAGTTTGAGCGAGATGAAAAAGAGATAAACATCAAGATGGATTTCTAAGTCATTGCTAATGACCTAATCCTCTTTACAAATAGTTTTCTTAAACTGGAACAAATGTCAATTGAACTGAACATTAAAAGCAACAAAGCGGGACTAAAAATAATTACGAAGAAATCCAAATCATGTTCAACAACCATGCAACAGGTGAAGTCACCAAGGCTAACCATGTCGCAACTGACAAATATATTTCTATTGGACTGTTAAAAGGGGGAAACAGCCATTTAGAAAAAGTAGAAGAATGAACCTAAGCTGGATGGTGCGAATCTGACCTTTGTCTTTACCACTAATGTTAATCATACTTTTCACATCGTTCATCTCCCTCTCTTTGTCGTCACTCTCGCGCCGCTTTTATTTTCTTGCCTCCGTTTTTTGATTTGGAAGGCCATTGCGTTTTTCTTATACAAAAACATCATTAGTTTCCTTGGGTACTACTTTGGTATCTAACATTATTTCTTGTGCCTATCTCTGGATATAACTGCATACGAATAGTGTATAATGCATTATACATATTTCAAAAACAAAAACAAAGCATATTAAAAAATAATAGCGACAAAAGGTAATATCTATCACCACTTAAAAGTGGATGCTGTGTTAGAACACAGAATCTAAGAAAACCTCTTTTAGGGTTTTGTGATACATATAAGCGGAAGGCCGAAATCACGTTATCTGGTTGTCCTGACGGCGACGATGGCAGTGATTGTCTCCTGCTAGCGATGTAAACAAGAGTGCTTATAGGCACCACATAACCATATGAGAGTTTCTCTCATGGTGACTATCGCAGTAAAAAGTTTTGTTTACACTGGGTATAATATGTGATACTTGCGAATCCCCCTCTTGAAGTTACTAATCAAGTAACGTCTTTCTGTTGTATATTCTTTTACCGATGTCCTCCCTATAAGAAAAAACAAATCTTCTCTAAATAGTTTCCTTCTTCGAACAGCTATCTAACAGAATTCTCTTCCTTCTTTTCGTTACCCTCACATAATAGATATTATCTTAATTTTTATGCCGATCGTTTTATGGTTTTAAAAGTTGCTTCTCGCTAGAACTTACCTCCTTTAAGTTTGTTATCCCTGGCAAACTAAGTGATTGCTTGGGGGTTGTTTTGTTGCTATTTGCTGGCCGTTTAGTTGGGAGTAACTTCCAGTAAAAAGATATCTCTCTCGCTAGGCGCAGGCGTGGTTGTGTGGTAAGAAGTTTGCTTTCCAACCACATGGTTCCGAGTTCAGTCCCACTGCGTGGCACCTTGGGCTAGTGTCTTCTACCATAGTCTCGGTCCTACCAAAGCTGTTTGAGTGGATTTAGTTGGTAGAAACTGAAAGAACCCTGTCGTGTGTGTATGTGTTTGTCACCCACCACCGCTTGATAACAGGTGTTTGTGTGTTTACATCCCCATAACTTAGCGGTTCGGCATAAGACTCTACTAGAATAAGTACCAGGCTTTAAAAAAAAGTACTGGAGTCGATCTATTTGACTAAAATTTATTCAAGGCAATGCCCCAGCTTGGCTGCAATCTAATGACTGAAACAAGTATAAGATAAAAGATTGCATCTCGAAACGCGAAATTCCTACAAACTGTGTATATATGCATGAAGCGATTTTCAGCTCTCACTTTAACCCATATTTTTGTTCTTTCTCTCTTTGTCTCCTCCTTCCATCCCTCCCTCTCCTTTCCACTCAGTTTACCACTTCTTTCAATTGACATTTCTGAACTGCGTGGGTAACCAAAAGAGAAAAAAGCTCATGACTAAGCATTTATCTGAGAGATCTTTTCCTAAAAAATGTTTGTGCTCTACTTTCTATTCTTCAGTTTCTTATATTGCTTGTAAAGCCTATGCAACTATTTCCCACTCAGAAGCAGCTAACATTATTTGCTGTCCATTCTCACAATCGATCCTGCATTAGATTAGAAGAGAAAGCGTTATCACATGTCGTTTACTTCAATAAAGTAAATCATCTTTTGATTAAACAGTCTTAATGAAACATATAGATATAGTGTCAGCTGTTCCCAAACAATCCACTGAATTGATTATGTCTTGTTTCTCACATGTATATCTTTATTCTACACCTATAGATTAACTAGTAAGGCAGGTATGACTAAGAAAATCAATTAATTTCATATTTTACTATTGAAAAAAAAATCATTTTTATAGACATCTATATTTTAACAGAATATTGATATCTATCGTTAAAACTAAAATGAAGAAAATTTCAAAATGCGAAATTTTATTATTAAAACCATGCAGAAATTTGTGGATATAATGTCTTGTATGTGGAAAGATATGCGAATTGTGCACATAAAAAGAAAAAAGAATTACTTTCAGTCAGTTTGTTGTGTTAGACTTATGGAACAAACTGAGGACGAATAATTTGACACATAAATAAACATGTTTACACTACAAAACTCCGAAGGGATCACCTTGAAGTTACATTGAATAACGTCAGTTTGGAAATGCGAGTGGTTACTGATAGTAGAGTTATCTTAATTTCAAGGAACTTCAGGATACTCTTTGGGGCAACCAAGACTCCTCCAAAGCTTTAGTAGTCAAATCTACTACATCAACTAAAACTATAAGAAATGCACATACTTATATTTTGAATTTCCTAAACTGTCAATTCATCTTTTACCATCTGTAGCTAGAAAGGGAGTGACGACGCTTTTACGGGACCGGCACTGCTGAATCTACACTGCTTGTGTAGGCAGCTAACTCAAGAGTTGCTCCGGGCGGCGCACACTCTAGTTACGCTATTGGTTACGAAAGAAATTGTTGAACAGTACATATTAGAACATATTCCAACTGTTGATAACAAGTGAGCATCGTCTGTTGTAGTTATACAAAGATTAGACGGAGATTTGTGAATTTGTGGTGACTTCGAGAAAGGCGTTATTCGTAAGATATATTCGGTCTCTTATTTACATCCCAATGTGGATCTTTGCGATTTGAAGGGCAACACTTGTTTTCTTAACGAAACACTTTCAAACTTGGGACACTGGTAGAATGTGTCATACAAAACAACTTTTTCTCTTAGCCTTCTTAACAAAAAATTATACATCGCAAGTTATTTCATGTTAAAGTTGTCGTATTTCTGTAATTTCAACCAATCACTGACGTCTATTCAGCTGAATACAGTTACTGCTGTTCGGTGTCAAGTGTGTTATTCCATGTTTAATTATATCATTATTCCCTAGTAAGGGTTTAGGGTTTTAGGGTTCGGGTTTTAGGGTTAGGGTTTTAGGGTTAGGGTTAGGGTTTTAGGGTTAGGGTTATGGTTATGAGTTATAGGGTTAGAGTTAAGGTTATGGCAAAAATAATCATAACCCTAACCGTAATCCTAAAACTAACCCTAACTCTAAAACCCGAACCTTAACCCTAAAGCTAAAACCAGTACAAACGCACGAACGATGTCATAAATAACAGTGACAAACGAAAAATATACCGCTGATAGTTGTTGTTGACAACGGATAGTTTTTGTTGACAAACAACGGGACTAATTTTATTCAAGGGAAAAAATCCCGTAACACCGTTGTTTATATTCCACGGAGTAATTGTTTTCACCTCAATAGACGTCAGTGATTGGTTGAAATTACCAAAATACGACAATTTTTTTACATGAAATAATTTCGAATACAAAATTTTTTATCTGTTCTATAACACAAAATATACAAGTATTCGAAGTTTAAAAGTGTTTCGGTACCAAAAACACTACATAAAAAAATGTTGCCCGTCAAATCACAAAGATCCCCTAATGTTTAATCCGTCTTTTACACCCTCAAATTCAAACAGATAACGATCTCTAAAATAAATAAAATAACACTCTATTGGTGTTTTGAGATTAACATAATTGTCAGATACCATAAAAACTGGAACTGCTATTTTCAACGGGCAATAACAAAAGATTTTAAGGGACGATATCAAAAATAAAATAATCTACTACAGTGACATATGTTTGGGTACAAATACTAAGAAAATGGGCTTGAAAATAGAGAATAATATTAAATCGACTGGTAGACTCAAGCATTTTGTGAAATGTATCATTAATAGTGGAAAGATATCGCTTTAGCTATATTCCATTTTAAAGGAAATTATTTTTCTAGATAGACGTTTTGTAGCTTTGCACTTTCCCGTAAGAAAGAATTGGGGGGGCCCCTTTTCGAGAACGAATTACAATGGTCGACGTTTGTCAAAATATTTTGAAGTTACACAAATAAAAAAGCTGTTAAATTTGTCTGACATATGTTCAGCAAAGGACATTCAATAATTCAAAATGTGTTCTTGAGAATCCTCTTGTAATGTTGTTAAACACATATATATGTAGTGAAACTACCTCCCGCCATTAGATACAAACTACTATCGCCATTACATACAATCTTCTCATTTAAATATAAATAAATGCGAGCGTAGTAGAGAACCCATTCCTTGTCATCACGTGACCGATCATTATTCGAATCGGCAACTTCTTCGAACCTTTCCCGCCAGAACGCAAACTGACCAATCACGGCCCCTAATAAGGTCACGTGATAGAGTAAAATTCTGAAGCCTTCGGGAGCCAATAGTTTGTTATAAATAGCTTTAACTCGGCAACCAAATTTGTCTCGGTCCAGTTTCTCTTTGAGAACTGTTCCGTGTACCACACGACAGCAGCAGCAGCCAGCGACCACTTCAGCAACTTCGTCCAGCCACGATGACCTCCGCCGTCGCAACATCAGCAACAAGAGTCTACGACTACTATCCAGCATCATCGTCATGACCAACACGATTACTACCAAACAGCCTCTACACCACCAGCGTCAACACGACTTACTATGTACACCAAACCAAATTACCGCGGCACATCTCTCTCTTCGATTCTGTTAGGTGACTCAGCTTCACCACGGTAAATAAACAGACAAGAGTTCTTAAACAGACAAGAAATTCTCAGCCAGCGACGAACATCTGTATAACAAGAATCACGGCCCGGCATCGATGCCACGACATCACAACTAGTGATCAGCTCTGCCAAACTCAGCCAACTCACTTCACATACAGATTCATATTATTGTGTACCCAAGAACTGGTATAATTGTTCACGTGTTATTGACTCTCTTTTTCTCTGCTGTAATATTTCTCATACACACATGTATCACTCACATACACACTTTTCTTTGTATGACGGCCTGTCTTTGATTATGTTCTTATATGTCGCATTCACACTCTCACACAGACATACATCTTTAACGCTATAATAAATATCTCTGTTATTCCTCTTATACGGTTGTGGTCTTTCATTACTGGTCATCTATGTTATCGTCGCATAACATATCATCTATATCATCATCGATATATAATTGTGTGTTCGACCGTGTGACGCGTTTAAATAAAAGGAGTCCTCTGTTTTTCCATTCGTCACCATTTCTCCTTTTATGAGTTCGCACGGTCGTCCCTTACATATATATTAGTGACAAAAGCAGTATTAATATCAAGAGGTAATATTTATTTCCTCTTGTAAGGGTGTTTAATATCAACAAAGACATCATGTTGCCCGTAACTCTTCACTTCATAGAAAATTCCTGCTTAGATTAATTCATGCAAAGATCTTCCAAAGGTTAAGGCTTCCAAAATACTGAAGTGGGTTGTAAGAAATCGTTTCCTGGATCCATAGTTAAGAATCGAAACCGAATCCACATTTTTGTTGATTGTCAGATGCATTTCTGGTCTTTTGTTTTCGACTCTCAGTACTTGGAAATTAATGAAGATGATTTGACCTCGGAGACCTACTGTGTTCGTAGAAAGGTCAATCCTCTATTTTTAGATAACTTACTTTATTTGCCAGACCTTACATAGACCTAATGAGAGGTTTGGAATCTGCCTTCTGACCAAGAGCATCGTGGCCGAATGGAAAAGAGAAGGCCAACACAATTCTCACCCTTTCTCGTTCTCTAGCAGCAAATAATTAAGCTAGCTTCCATCCATTAAGAGTGCGCGAGTACATGACCGTTATCATTTCTCCTAGTACTACTAAACTGCTAACTACTACTAAGCTTTCTGTACTGACCCTGCGTGTGAATAAAAATAATAAATAATATTCCTTCTTTCCGATGTTCTTTATTACGATATTTCCCGGACTTCGAGCAATTTAAACGTAACATAACCTGTTACATTTGGAGAATCCAACGTGATTCGAAACGTCATTGCTTTCGACATCTCATCCTAACTGTAACACAACCTGATGTTACATTTGGTGACTCCTGTCATTACAGGATGATACAGCTAGCGGCATTTGATTTTAATATCATTTATGCCAAAGGAAATTCTATTCTTCATGTTGATGTGCTCTCACGGCTACACTTTAGACTACATCTGCAAGTCGCTAATTCGTTTAATGATGATGATTGCCGCAGTCACAAGATATGAACTGATGCGTTAGGGGAGGACGCCCCCCCCCCCCCGGGGCGGCACTCTTGGGTCTGCTGTAGACAATAAGTGCTTTTTTGTGGGGTCCGGGAGGTGGAAAACGGAAGGGCCGCCCCGAGCGGCACACACTCTAGCTACGCTAGTGGATGTGTTGCATCTTGATTGTCTAGCTTCAAAAACACTGCGTGATCCGATACTTGGCAAAATAATTTCGAGAATAAAACACAATGTATGGAATAATTGCATCAATGCTGAAAGACCTCTTCAGTTTATCAAACTCTAGAAAACCGTATTCTTTGCAATGGCTAGATTATCGGTTCGCCTGAAGTATCTAGAAAGTAAGTCATTGAAAGTGTTCATAGCAATATCCATTTTGGTATTACTGATACACGCAATTGTCTAAAGCCTAATGGACTGAATATTTAAATGCTGTTGAAGACTACATACTATGTACAATAATTATACTCTTGTGTTTTTCTCCGTCACAACATATGAATGAGAAAGGAAAGGATGGTGGCAATGGGGTGATGGAAATTCTACGGTGAAAAGAAAAATCAAACAGCTTTTCAACTCTGTGTGAGTATATGTGTGTATGTGTGAACTAGCGTTCTTTCAGTAACAAACGATGATCGATGTCACATCTCAAAATACAACCACTAGATAAAATTGACAAGTGTATATTAAAAATACACAGTTCATACATGTGCCTAATTTATTTACATTAAGAAATTTATATAATAAATTTTGAATAGGGAATTTTTACAACATCAACTATAAGTCACGGACTGCTTTTAGTTGCTTTAAGTCGTATGAGTTTAGATTGGTTTCCGTAATGGAGAGCGCAATTGAAACGAAACGTCGCTTCGGAAAAGTTCGTATTTACTTGCCAGTTCCCGTACTTAGTCACGGCAAGCTTTATGTGGCCTTAAGTCATACAAGAAGGAAGGTAAACTTAAAAATTCTTTTGAGGGAAACAAGCAGTCAAGGGATGATAGCTGCGATAGATTTTTCACAAAAGATTTGGTAATGATAGAATTATTAAACTAAAAACTTGGTTGGATCTTTTTTAAAACGGGGGCCACATTTTTCATTAACGAAACACTTTGAAACTTGGAATACTGGTAGAATGTGTCATATAAAACATCTTTTTCTCTTAGTCTTCTTTAAAAAAAAAGAAATCCCTAAGTTATTCCATGTTAAAGTTGTCGTATTTCTGTAATTTCAACCAATCACTGACGTCCATTCAGCCGATATACATTAAGTGCCGACTACATAAACAAACGATTCTGAAACAATTCTATCGGTGATAGGGTTAGGGTTAGGGTAAAACAGCAAATTTAAAAAGAAAAAAGCAAAACGAAGCTATGGAAATTAAATACGCTTTACACTGCTTAATCAGCCAAAGGAGTAAATATAAACAACTGAATACTTGTCAGTGATTGGTTGAAATTATCGAAATAAGACAATTTTTTACATGAAATAAATTCGAATACAAAAATATTTTTCTGTTCTATAACACAAAATAGATAAGTATACGAAGTTTGAAAGTCTTTCCGTACCAAAAACACTACGTAAAACATTAATGAAAAATGTGGCCCCCGTTTTAAAAAAGATCCACTTGGTTTTGTACCTTATTTATATATAAAATACTATAATTAGCCGTCATTTTTTACGGCACGGAGCCAGTTAGTCTTATAACAATTCTGCTTGTCATTGCGTTACTTAGACCATCGGTAACGCTTTCACCTGATTAGAGAAAAAGAGGGAGGGATAGTGAAAAATGTATGTTTTTAGAATTGAACTAAGTTTCTTTATATTACCTATCACTTAACACATGCACATAAGTGCAATTCCGTGAAATATTCATGCTTATTTACGTGGCAGATATATACAATTTAACTAAAGGTTGTATCATATGTACGGGATATTTTTTTGTTTGTTTACGGGAAAAAAATGGAAAAATAAGAGTGGATATTTATTTTATGAGTGCTGTGTATTAAATCTATAAAACGGTGCATAAAGTATATTAAGTGCATTAAGTAATCATCGTATTCCAATTTCTTTCACTTTTCAATGAATAACAGATGAACGACTGTTTATACAGACACAACACAGGCTACGCTTTCATATATTTTGGATAAATAACCCAATAAGTTTGCTATCAATTCCGTGAAATGTTCATGGTTTCCACTAGTGCGTACATAAATGTTCCGAATGTGCAGCGATGACAAATTTTCACAATAACAGGTACCATTTGTGGCTTAAAGAGTTAGAGCTTTAGAATCGCCTCCGCACATGTATAAAACCAGTGTTGATGGTATTGAATTGCTACATACTACAGCAAGTGTCTTTTAAGGGTGGAGGCGCATGGGTCAGTGATTAGGGTGTAGCACTCGAGACGTAAGATTGTAGTTTTGATTCCTGCGTTCTCGAGCAAAACACACCATTTCACGTTGCTCCAGTCCGCACAGCTAGTAAAAATTAGTAATTCTGCGACGGACCAGCGTCTCGTTCAGTTGGGTAATGTATACACCACAGAATCCTATTGCACGGAAAGGACCTTTAATCCTTTTCTTTTCTTTTTTAAAAATCTTGTAAGGTTTGCGGGAGATTTTTCCTGTTCTTCATAGGAAAAGCTTGAATGTTAGATGTTAAGAGTAATTTTCTCTCTGAATAGTGTGCCAAATGATTTGATGTTAGACAACCTCCTAAGTATTTCATGCCAATAATTTCTGTTCCTGGCTACATTTTTAAAGAAAAATCTTTCATACCACCTGCAATAAAATCGAATTGCAAAACGAATATTTCAAACAATTAAGACGGAACAAAAAGGCATTCCTCTCCTACCCTAAATACTTTGAGTCTCTTTTGCCAGAATTATTGCTTATTTATCGCACTATTTCTCATGCTAACAGACTCAAAAGTTAAATTTGCGCATCCTTGAACATTCCTGTTCTATAGCTGAGTGGGTGTGTATAAAAACAACAAATAATTCAACATCAGAAACTGCAAACTTGTTGATGCAGCCTGAAAGCAACACTGCTTTCATTTCAAAGCATGAGATTCACAGTTTCGGTTATGCAAACCAAATTAGGCCAAAACTTGAATCTCTTAAGAAAGTGCTGATGGTGCCCAAAGTACGGCTGGCCCTCTGTTGATTTGAGAAGCACCCAAAATAATGATGTGTAACAGCAAGATCAAAATTGTAATGAAAGGATCCTTATGATAAATTTTTGGCTTATCTGAGTAATCAATCTTTCATATTTCAAGACGGGAAGATGTTATAGAGAATATGTTACTGTTAGTGTGAATGAACTCCTCATATATACTCCTGTATATATGTGTGTGTGTGCGCGCGCGTCCCGCGTGTGTGTATCCACTCCTATTTCTCACCTCAAAATAATTTTCCCACCACCTTTTCTCATTCTTTTATTTCTTCTTAATGAAGGACTACAGTCCGAAACGTCAAAACGCTTTCCCTTCTTTTTAAGTGTTGAACTAATAGATCATCTGTGAAAACCTGTTCTCCCATGTTGTTGTTTTTTTTTATCCCTTGTGCTTCCTCTGTGTGTGTGTGTGTGTGTGTGTGTGAAACAAATCACTGTTTACACATTTTCAGTGTTCGATTTAGCTATTTAGTAAAGTGTTTATCCAATTTACTTTAACCCCTAATATCAGGGTGATCGTGTATAGACTGCTCGTTTGGTTTGGTTTTCTACAGCTGGGTGTCCTTCCTATCACCAACCACTATACAGAATGTACTGAATGTATTTTCTCGTGGCACCAGAACAACAGAAATTACTTAATGAGTAGAAATGCTCTTTATCTGTAACAGTAAAAGAGACTTTCGGTATGCTTATATTGAAACTTTTGGTTCATATTCAAGGCCAGCGCTACATATTATGCAAACAATGCGATCGCTTACAGTGCTATATCTGGGGCGCCGCACATATTTTGAACATCAACAATTTTTTTTTTATCCAACTGAAAGCACGAACTCTCAGTAATAAAGCAGTAAAGACGGGTGCGGGATAGTTGAGGTCGAGCAAAAAAAAACATGAGAGTTGTGTGGTATTATGACTTTCTGAAACATGTAAACTCGTGACAGATAACAGACTTAGGATCTTGTTCAAAACGGGGGCACCAGTTTTCATTTATGTTTTATGTAGTGTTTTTGGTACCGAAAGACTTTCAAACTTCGTATACTTATCTATTTTGTGTTATAGAACAGAAAAAAAATTTTGTATTCGAATTTATTTCATGTAAAAAATTGTCTTATTTCGATAATTTCTACTAATCACTGACGTCTATTCAGTTGAAAACAGTTAGCGCTGTAACGGTGTATATCGTATTAATCCCCTAACCCTAACTAGACTGTTAACCCTAACTCTAGAATCCGAACTCTAAAATTGTTACACACATAGATACGCACAGCGTAATTTATTATATAAACAATATATGTGTATAAATTACGATTAAACCGGATGAAATATGTCACAGGGAATAACATTTTTATGACCGGCCAGCAGTAACTCTATTCAGCTGAATAGACGTCAGTGATTGGTTGAAATTACAGAAATACGACAACTTTAACATGGAATAACTTGCGATGTACGTTTTTTTGTTAAGAAGACTAAGAGTAAAAGATGTTTTATATGACACATTCTACCAGTGTCCCAAGTTTCAAAGTGTTTCGTTAGTGTTTCGTTAAGAAAATACTGGTGCCCCCGTTTTGAACTAGATCCCAGACGTATACGTGATGTGCATAAAAATAACAACAACAACAACAACAATAATAATAATAATAATAATAATAATAATAATAATACTATAGATTCCTGTGCACAATTATAGTTTTTGCAACTGCATTTTTCAGCAGGTTAATGAGCGTGATAGGTGATGGGTAAAGGAAATCAGAGATGAATTAAGAGGATACAAAACGCACGACTAGAAACGCACTGTAGAGCACGAAGAGAGCAGACATTGTATGACTGGTCAGTCATTTATTATGTAAGTGTTCCAATATATATCTTTGCGAATTGGGCATTCCTACAAATGTGTACCCCCTACCACCACCGAATTGTTTCCTTATAACTTGCAGAAAAATGAAATTTTGAAATGAAATTTTAAAATGAAATTTTCTACTACTATGCTTCAGGTGGTGCAGATTCTCATTATATTAGAATACGTGCTGAAAAATATTTTCCGAGAGCGGGGTGAGGAGTTTCGGAAAATTCAAACGAGTTGGGTTTTCTTTACTCATAACTGTCAGAAAAATGGGTAATTTTTTAATGAAATTTTCCATAAATACCTTTTGGAGTGTGCAGATTACGATTATATCGGAATTTAATATGAAAAATAATTGGTGGGCTAGTACACATACATAGTAACATTTGTCATATATGTCTACACTATGAAACATGAAATTTCGGAAAAAAATTGTGATGTACATTATTTACATTTGACGGATATTTGTCCTCATCTTGTTTGTTGTTAACACAGCGTTTCGGCTGATATACCCTCCAGCCTTCATCAGGTGTCTTGGAGAAATTTCGAACCTGGGTTCTCATTCCTAAGGTATTGTAGTAACGCCGTGCGCATGCGTAGTCTCATGCATGCGTAGAATTAAACAACCAAGCGTTCCCGCTCAATTCATTCTCTTTCTTGCTGGCCAGCAATAGAGCATGGACGTGTCAAGCAGTGTCTCCAACATTCGAACTCTGGAGACAGTCTCTTTAGGTGTTAAGCTGTCTCTCTACATCTTTCGGACTTACGCTCGACAGCTCGCTCACATCTACATAACAACGTCCCAACAACTATACTCATACACACAGAAGCTGTGACAAGAGCTAAAGATGTATATATTTACCACCTGAATAAATGTTGTTTAAGTTGATAGTCTGGAGTTCAGCGTTCCGTTATATTTCTTAATTTTATATAGGAAAGTCAGGTATACATCTAATGATGTATAACCAATTTTCCTATAGTATTATTCGATGTTGTTATTAGTGTTATTATTATTATTATTATTATTATTCAGGCAGTGACCTGAATAATAATAATAATAATAATAATAATAACAACATCGAAAAATACCTTAGGAATGAGAACCCAGGTCGAAATTTCCCCAAGACATCTGATGAAGGCCGGAGGGTATATCAACCGAAACGTTGTGTTAACAACAAACAAGATGAGGACAAATATCTGTCTAATGTAAATAATGTACACAATTTCTCATCTCTTAAATATAGAACTAAATTGTGATGTGTTCGTATGTACGCGTGCTCACTATTTTGCTTTTCACATCAAATTCTGATATGACCGTAATTTACACGTTCTTTCACTTAAAACTACCCATTTTTCTGAAAGTTATGAAGCAACAAAGCCAACTCATGTGAATTATCCGAAACTCCTCTTCCCACCTGCAGAAAAACTTCTTCACAATAAATTCCGATATAATCAGAATCTACATCACTTGAGTGGAGGCGCAATGGCCCAGTGGTTAGGGCAGCGGACTCGCGGTCATAGGGTCGCGGTTTCGATTCCCAGACCGGGCGTTGTGAGTGTTTATTGAGCGAAAACACCTAAAGCTCCACGAGGCTCCGGCAGGGGATGGTGGCGAACCCTGCTGTACTCTTTCACCACAACTTTCTCTTACTTCCTGTTTCTGTTGTGTTTGTAATTCAAAGGGCCAGTGTTGTCACACTGTGTCACGCAGAATATCTCTGAGAACTACGTTAAGGGTACACGTGTCTGTAGAGTGCTCAGCCACTTGCACGTTAAATTCACGGGCAGGCTGTTCCGTTGATCGGATCAACTGGAACCCTCGACGTCGTAAGCGTCGGAGTGCCAACAACATCACCTGAAGCCTATTCGTAGAAAATTTCATGAAAATATATAGATTTTTCTGGAAATTACGAGGGAACAAAATCAGGAGGGTACACATCTGAAGGAATGTCGCGAATTATTTATTTATCTCCGAATACTAACGTCTCCGTCAATTCATCGCCTTACAATATGAGACTTAATTTTGAAACGCTGAAATGTATTGCAGTACAAGTAGAAATTTTTTTTTTTTTCAACTCGTAAAATCCTTACAGAACAGAAAAATCTGTCAACAACCAGATTTTTCCGCTCTGTAAGAATTTTATCCTCTATATGCTGTTCCATCAGTATTTACGCGTGGGAAAAAATATCTTTTAAATTGATTATGTAATTAGTTGCATTAATACAACTTCAATTTCAATGTAAAATGCAAATATCTATATAAAAACAAATATTCTCAGAGGACAAGAAACATTCACGTTCAGGGAATCTGTTTTTTACTTCCGCCTTATTTACACTTCGTAATGTATTTTTTATATTAACTAGAAAGATATATTCTTATCACTATTTATGCATGTAATGCTTATTCTAGGCACCCACAATGTATTGTTTTGCTTTTCTTACTTTACGGCAATTTGTTCTCTTTTTGCTCTCTTGAAAATCAAATAGATCAGGACCCGATTTGTTCCGCTTTAAGAAACCAGAGAATATCTAGTATAAGAAACACATGGTAGATATTTATGTACATCATTCATATACTTGATTATCGATTTTTAACGTCAGCATAAGGCCTGAAAGTTTAGAGGAGGGGCATTGTCCATTATATCGACTACAGTGATTTACTGATACTTTTTTTATGGACTCCAGAATTATGAAAACCGAAGTTGATCTCAGCGTGATTTGAACTCGGAGCGTAAAGGGACGTAACTAAGCATCGCAGTCGCAAGACATTTTATCCAATGATCTACAATTCTCCCAAACCACCGCCCCTAACACTTCAGCCAATCTACTGTCATTCATATCTGTGATTATTAAATAAATACAATATTAATATTAAGTCAAGCAGAAAGTAAACTTGACCAAATGTTGCGCAGAGGATGCAAGGGAGATAATTAGATCTATCATTTGGTTGGAGAAGAAATTCTACTTTTAACACTCCAAAATAACAGCAAGCAAGAAGAAACAAATTACTAACTTTGAGAAAATATGGGACTGTTAAATTCTTCACGGTAAGTTGCATTACAATTATAGGAAGTGTTCACTTAAAATATTATATATATATATATATAATTTCCTT